>NW_028319041.1:327500-501450 GCF_062004578.1 Staurois parvus
TTTTCCTGTACTTAAAGTTATGAAGGTGTCTAGTTTCTTTGCAGATCTTGAATCCATCTGGTGGCGATAAAATACGTTTTTTTCCGTATACATTTTCAGAAGCACCATTTTTCCCTAATATCACTCCATACCAATAAGCCGTGTCAGAGCGCCCTCTAAAGGAGTCTAATATGTGCTACAACATTATGTTCAAGGTGCCGTGAGCTGCAAAGCAGTGCTGTCTTAGTATGACTTTGCAGCAGTAAATTATTATTATTATACAGGATTTATATAGCGCCAACAGTTTGCTCAGCGCTGTACAAGACTAAGGTAAATCTATGGTGGAAGGCTAAAACTATCATTTTAAAAAGTTTTTAAAATTTAAATTTCAAGAAAACCATCTGTATTAACCAATCAGGGTCAACTTCAAAATTTTAGGGAAAAGAACGTCCCGTAGAACCTGCTTGGCTGAGATAGGTGCCCTCCTCATCCAGCAATCTACGTCTTATGTCCATGTATTACTTACAGTCCACTCTCAGCTCAGCCTTGGTGGAGGCGACCCCCATCCTGTTTTCGGCAAGGCACCGGTACACGCCCATGTCCTTAGGAACTACAGCAGTTATGATGAGCTGGTGGCAGCCCTCCTGGTCCTCGTTGATCATATAATGGTCATCTTCCTCTATCACCTTCCCATCTTTGAACCAGCGCACGGTTGGCATTGGCTTTCCGATCACCACACAGTCAAAACTGACTGGGTAGCCGTCTTGAACCTCTTGGTTTTGGAGCTCGGTAATAAATATAGGAGCTTAAAAAGAAACAAAAAAGTCTATTAATCTTACATAGGTATATAGTTAGGTCCAGTTCAACCAATAGAAAAAAAAAACACGCACACATACAAAACCTCCATATACGCTATCCAATACCCACAGTTGATTCAGAAAAAAGCAAAAAACCCCAAATTGCTCCACCGAGGGAAAAAATTGCTTCCTGATCCCCCGAGAGGCAATCAGATATTCCCTGGATCAATTTTACCTATAAATGTTAATATTTATGTACATAATAAAACAAAATCAATAAACATTTTAAGTGGAAACAAAGGCTTTAAGGTTGCATTCACACTTGAGCGTAGAGAATTTGAGCAGTTTTCACGTGTTTTTTGCGTATGGTTTTTTGCGTGTTTTCTTACAGTGTTTTTAGGCGTTTTTGAGCTTTGCCATTTTTTTATTAGCTACTAGAGAAAAATATCATCTGTTGCACCTAGGTTTTTCAGCTTTTCCATCAGCTTTTATTTCTTTCTTTCTTTTTTTTTTCTTTTTTATTATTAATATTCATTCATTCTTCTTTTTTTTTGTTAGGGCAAGAGGATAGAGTTAAGGTTAAGTTAGAATTAGAATTAGGGGTTGGGGGTTAACATTTTATTTATTGGTTTTTTTTTTTATATATATTCTTCAGTTTTTTTTAACAAAAAAGTAATTTTAACATATATTTTTACATATATTTGTAAATTCATTCATTCATTCCAGATAGGTAGATTTGTATTTTTAAAGACATACAGTATATTTGAAATGTATTTTTAAAAATATTTTTCATATATTTTGTAATAAAAATGCATTTCAACATGCAGTGTATATATATAGATAGATAGATAGATAGATAGATAGATAGATAGATATTATTACATATATATATATATATATATATATATGTTTTGAAATATATTGAATACGGCCAAAATTGTAGTATTTCAAATATATGTCAATATATTTGAGAATAATATTTTTAATATATATTTCAAATATATTTTTCTTCCATATGGGTTAACATTTTTCTATTTTTTTTCATTTGATCCAACATGCAGTATATATATATATATATATATTTTTTTTTTTCTTTTTTATTGAGATATATATTGAATATGGCCAAAATTGTAGTATTTCAAATATATGTCAATATATTTGGGAATAATATTTTTAAAATATATTTCAAATATATTTTTCTTCCATATGGGTTAACATTTTTCTATTTTTTTTCATTTGATCCAACATGCAGTATATATATATATATTTTTTTTTCTTTTTTATTGAGATATATATTGAATATGGCCAAAATTGTAGTATTTCAAATATATGTCAATATATTTGGGAATAATATTTTTAAAATATATTTCAAATATATTTTTCTTCCATATGGGTTAACATTTTTCTATTTTTTTTCATTTGATCCAACATGCAGTATATATATATATATTTATTTTTTTTCTTTTTTATTGAGATATATATTGAATATGGCCAAAATTGTAGTATTTCAAATATATGTCAATATATTTGGGAATAATATTTTTAAAATATATTTCAAATATATTTTTCTTCCATATGGGTTAACATTTTCTTTTTTTTCTTCTTTTGATCCAACATGCAGTATATATATATATATACACATATATATATATATATATATATATATATGTGTATATATATATATATATATATATATATATATATATATTTATTGAGATATATCTTGAATATGGCCAAAATTGTAGTATTTCAAATATATGTCAATATATTTTTCTTCCATATGGGGAGGGCAGTGCTACACAAGTATTATAATGAACACATATGCAGTATTTTGGCCACATGGGTGATGTCTATATATATATATATATTTATTTATTGAGATATATTTTGAAATATATTGAATATGGCCAAAATGGTAATATTTTAAATATATGTCAATATATTTGGGAAGAATATTTTTAAAATATGTTTCAAATATATTTTTCTTTCATATGGGGAGGGCAGTGCTACACAAGTATTATAATGAACACATATGCAGTATTTTGGCCACATGGGTGATGTCTATGTACACATCTCTACGGATTCGGTGCTTGTGAGGAGTCCTTGTGAATGAGGGAGACCTCTGATATCCAGCAATAATTATCTGCCGTTAATAATCTCCCCCCCCCCCTTTTTTATTTTTGTTAATGTTGTCCTTTATGTACTTTCTGCAATCACACGGACGCTTGTGCTTTCTATTCAGCATTTGTTTGTTTTTCGTTCTAAAGAACGATATTAGCGGCATAGTCCTAAGGACTGTATTGAGGATATCCTTTCTCTTCCCCTGAAGAAGCCCATGATGGGCGAAACATGTTGGGAAGCATCATCTGTGCACTGCAGGAAACAGTCAAGCGTGTTGTGACTATTTGTATTCAGTGTAATTTTATGGATATAAATAAATTGCAAAACATTTTTTTTTTATTATTTTGATTATCATGACGCGCCTTCAACATCAGATAACTTACTCTGTTTGCATAATTTTGACAGGGATGTGGTGCAATATACTGATTGACAACCACTTATCATTCTTTCAATCTTCCATGCAGTATTTTATTTCAGCTAAAAACATATACTGACCCGTGTCTGATGTCATTAATGTCATCTGCTGCTTGGCCTGAAGGCGTTGCTGCTCCGTAGTCCCGGTTTCTAGCTTCATTATCCGTAGCTCAATTTTTTTCGGGCCTTGCTCAAGAATGTCGATTTTGACTTGGAAACCCATCGCGGAGAACATTTCTCTGAACCTTGTGGCTGCAACTGTAGCTTCGGAAATAATTTCAAATTTGATGTAGATGTATCTGTCGTCCTCTCGGTAGGTCTGGTGGTCAATGGGAGGCATTTCTCCCTCGTCGGCGCTCACAAAAATTTCTTCTTCCACATCAGATATTTCTAGAGAAGATTTTGTTTTGAAGATCTTGTGCAGCCTTCTTCCTGCTTTTCGGAAGGCGTCGTCTAAGTCACTTCCGGAACTCTCTGTCTCGCTGTCGGTAGTATGGCTACGCTTGGCCGGAATGTGGATTGGCCTATGTGGGATGTCCTGGACGCCACCGCCCACCACCAATTTTGCAGTGTGGGTCACTGCACCAAATTTGTTTGACGCTTCACATGTATATTCGCCAGTGTCCTGGTGTTCTACAACAGTGATAATTAAGGAGCAGGTTCCATCACTGTAGTTGTCAATGTGGTAATGGCGCCCATCCAAAAGCTCCTTGTCATCTTTCAACCAACGAGCTGTGACATCAGTTTTGCAGATGGCAACACATTCAAGATGAACTGATCCACCTGGCTCAACTGAGAGGTCTTTGAAGGTCTCCGTAAACAGAGGACATTCTTGTTTTTTGATGACCTTCCGCGCTTTGTATCCCTTGAAGGCAGCTTGAATTTTTGTGGCCGCTTTCTCCAATTCAGGATCATCATCCAACATCTCAGGTGAAACAAGTTCTGGAGGAGGTTCCGGCTTCTTAACCTCCTTTACTTCAGTGGTGGCTGACTCAAAGTGCTTGAAGAATTTTTTTGTAGATACTGTCTGAACTTTGGCTCCATATGTAATAGTGGAATGGCCAGCTTTTTTCAGATATGACACAAGGGATGGTGTTCCAGCGCGGGACTCATCATCCGAGCTGGTAAGAGAGAAATCGGCCTCGCTGGTTTTAGCTACATCCTCGGAGGTGTAGCCTGAAAAATCAGCTTTTTTCTTGTGTTTATCATCTTCTTCTGGGACCTCAGAGATGGAATCCAAAGTGGGCTCCTTGCTCATTCTTCTCTTTTTAGCTAATGCCTCCCACAATAAATGGAGATCGCCTTCTTGTGCGGCTTCAGGGGGCAAATTTGGCTGAGTGCTCTCTTCATCTGCAACGTCATGACCAGACTGTTCGTGGGCCACAGAAAAAGCTTCCTGTACTGTGATCAGTTCCGTGATGGATCGAACTGAGTAGAACAAAAAGTTGCAATGAGTAAACTAGAACATTTCTGACGAGCAATAAACGTGTTATACCAATCACCTAAAAATAATGAAAGCAGCTCAAACCCGCCACATACTCATAACATGTGTGTAGAAAAATTGTATGGAAATATATAGTGCAACACAACATGCAAAATATAAAATGCACATATACCAATCAAAGTGAACATGCATCAATAAAAAGTCTCTCAATAGTGATTTCTTCAATTTGAATAAGGGATTTCTCCAACTTGAATAAACGGCAAAACTTCTGTCTTCATACAAATTAGAACCTCCACCAAACAACCACCAGAGGTGCCCTCACCTGGAGTTTTTGACCTCACTTCATGTCAGGTCAAAAAACGCACGTGTCCCAAGAAGCGGACATGAACTGGCATCTATAGCCAGAGTGCGGATTCTTCCTGCAGAGGCCACCAAACTCTTAATCTCTCCTCCTCCACTCCACTGTAAGGAACACATTGATGTTGGACTTCTAGATATTTTTAAGTCCCCGGGCATGGGTCAGGAAACACATCTGGTCCAGCTACAAGTGCACACTGCGTCCAATTATTGCATCTCTACTGGCCCTCTCAACTTTGGGTGGAAACTTTTTTACTGATATTTCTTGCATCCGTCTACTGCACCGCAGAGCCATGAAGCCTCTCCTGGGTCATCTACAGTAGCATGCTGCTAACTACCCAGGCGAATCCAGTAGCTGACCCAGGAGAGGCTTCACGGCTCTGCGATGCAGTAGACGGATGCAAGAAATATCAACATATATTTATATATTTTATAAATATCCTTCCCAAATATATTGGCATATATTTGAAATACTACAATTTTGGCCGTATTCAATATATTTAAAAAAAAAAAAAAATATATATATACATATATATATATATATATATATATATACCCATATGTAAGTAAGAGAAATATACATATACATATTTGTGTGTGTGTGTACATATATATATATATATATATATATATATGTGTGTGTATATTTCTCTTTCATATGGGTATATTATGTGTGTGTGTATATATATATACATTGTGTGTATATATATATATATATATATATATATATATATATACTGTATGTTGAAATGCATTTTTTTATATATTACAAAATATCTGAAAACTTTTTTTAAAGATACATTTTCAAATATACTGTATGTCTTTAAAAATACATTTACTCTACATTTTTGGAATGCATTTACAAATATATATGTAAAAATATATGTTAAAATTACTTTTTTATATGTAAAAAAAAAAATCTGAATATATTTAAAAAATATATATTTTAAAAAAAAATTTTCTTATATTTTGTAATATATAAAACACATTTCAACATACAGTAAATATATATATGTATGTATATATTGAATATATATTTTGAAATATATTGAATACGTCCAAAATTGTAGTATTTCAAATAGATAAGTCGATATATAAATAGATAAGTTGATATATTTGTGAAGAATATTTTAAAAATATATATTAAAATATAGTTTTCTTCCATGTGGGTGTCCCCACCTTGTCTGCATGTGCACGGCTGAACAGGGCCAAGCTGGGTGGGGAGGGAGGGGCTGTACTGGGCTGGGTGGGAGGGGCTGAGCTGAGAGTGTGCCACTAGGGGGAAGGCCTTGTCCAGTCACCCAGTGTAGGTGAAACTGGAAACTCAGAGTGCCTGGACAGGCCCTTGGCCGGCAGGGCCGGGCCCGTGAAATGTACTGAATTTCCTACTCAGGGTAACACAGCAAGCACTTTTCCCCAGCTACACAGTCTAAAAACCTAATGTGACAGGGAGGCCGCACGGGCCCCCTGGTGCATGGGTGTGTCCGCCATGGTGACCCGAGACCTATGAAGCTCTGCCCATGACTCCTCATTCAGTCTACACTTGTTTGAAAAAGCATGCACCCCATAAGTAAAATTCCTCACTTCCTAAAGAGACGGTTGCAGAAGTTCTAACGCCCGATGAGGTCTCACAGGAATACGTCCCCTGGTCTATCGAAGAAACATTATGAATGATCAGGATCTGTTTTCTGCCTTCAGAAAAACATTCATATTTCTTCCCTGGATGTAACGTTTCATTCTCCTTCATCCAGGTGACATCCCGCGTTTCCTTGGAAAGTTCACACTCCAGGCGAAGACTCTCGCCCTCTCTTGCAGTTTTATCCTCCAGCTGCTGTTTTACTGCCACTGGATGCTCTGCAATGGAAGCGCACAGAGTTAGAAAACCTACAAGACCAGCTATGGTAATTGTAAACCCTATTCATGAAACGAGAGAGCAAAGTGAAGCATCCCATTTCCGCATGAGCTAATATTAAATTATTTACATGCTGCAAATAAGGTTTGAAATGTGAAATTCTTTTTAGAAAATTACTTTTTTTTTCCCATCAGCCATACCAGTTGATGATTTTTTTGGAACCACTTTCTAGGTCTTATCTTGTAAAATGTTTTATCATCTACTTGAATATTAAAGCTAAATAGTGTCCAAGGTGTATCCTGTACCGAGCAAAGTGTTAACGTTCAACAACGGCTGACCCAATGTCACACGACAGTTTCGGCAACACGAGATCTACCACTTAAGGTGGACCTTCACACAAAAATCTTGCGCGGCCTTGCCTCCTCCCTTTCTTACCAATGGGCATCATTTTTTGTTTTTTTACAACATACTTTTTTGTTCTGCAAAGTAGCCTTTCCCCTTTTCTCACCAAGCAGAGATGCTCTCCAAGCTTGGGTCCCAGTTTCCTGTCAATCTTCCCATTTGGGGTTTCCTACGCATGTGCCGAACTGGCAACAGCAAAGTCTGAAACCTTCCTTCTCTTTGTGTGTGTGTGTGTGTGTGTGTGTGTGTAAACTCCCCCTGTCAGGGTCCTGTCCACGGCAGAAGTTCTGGAAGATCTGGCATTTCTGCCAGTACTCTGCATGGCCGCAGAAGTATACATCAGCCTCAGTTTGGTGCCAGACGGCCTTTATAAGGAGGCTCATCACTTCCTCAAGTTGCTGGATGATCTCTAGCTCCCTGTGCCCTGTTCCTGTTTCCTGTGATTCTGACCTGTTATTTCCTGTTACCGACTCAGCTTGCTCCTGGACCTGTCTACTCTGCTTTACCCCTGATCTGATGTCGGCTTGGCTTACGGATACTCTCTCTCTCTTGCTCCTCTGTGTATGACCTCGGCTATCCCATCTGACTACGTCTGCTCTGATTCTCACCTGGTACCTGACCTTGGCTTGAACTGACTACCCAGTACATCCCGGAGGGGCTTACATACCACGCACAGGCGCCTCCTGTCTGCAGACCTATCTCCATGCACCAGCTGTGCTTCTGAGTGGACCACCAACCAGCACTCCTACAGGCAACCTGTGCAACTTTGGGCCAGACTCCTGCTGTCCCACTCTCAGGGGAGTCTGGAACTTAGCCGCAAGGGAAGCCCTCTCTCCATTGGCCTCCATCACTAGGTACGTGATACCCCCCTGCATGTGCCCACACTGGCTCTGAAAAAACCCAAAGGCTGGGCAGAGCCTTATGGGCGCATCTGTCAGGACCTAGATCTGAACCTGTAACCTCTTCTGTGTCTGGACCTGGTGGTGTCTCTTCTTGCTGAGCCACCTGACATGCTACACAGCTCCCTGGACAATTCCTTGGACAGTCTTGTCTTGTACCTTGTTTCTGGTGAACCTTGAACTCTTTGCTCCCCTTCTGAACTTCCTGTTTAAGCCATGCCTATTCACTTCCTGTTTTCCAGATGATTGTGCTCTCACCAGCCAATATCTTGTTTTTTCACAACATACTTTTTTTGTGCTGCAAAGTAGCCTTTCCCCTTTTCTCACCAAGCAGAGATGCTCTCCAAGCTTGGGTCCTAGTTTCCTGTCGATCTACCCGTTTGGGGTTTCCTTCGCACGTGCCGAACTGGCAACAGCGAAGTCTGAAACCTTCCTTCTCTTTGCATGTGTGTGTGGAAACTCCTCCTGCATGTGCGCACACTGGCTCTGAAAAGACCCAAAGGCTGGGCAGAGCCTTATGGGCGCATCTGTCAGGACCTAGATCTGAATCTGTAACCTCTGATGTGTCTGGACCTGGTGGTGTCTCTTCTTGCTGAGCCACCTGAAATGCTGAACAATTCCTTGGACAATCATGTCTTGTACCTTGTTTCTGGTGAACCTTGGACTCTTTGCTCCTCCTCTGAACTTCCTATTTAAGCCATGCCTATTCACTTCCTGTTTTCCAGATGATTGTGCTCTCACCAGCCAATATCTCGCTTTTGTCGCTCCTGCTGCCATCAATATCTTTGCTACCATTCCTGATCAAACTTTGGTTTGTTTACAGACTGCACTTTAGCTTGATCTATACCTGCTATATTTGTTACTGGACCCTGACTTGCTCACCTCCTTGGTACTAACACAACAAAACCCATCTCCACCATCAGGAGAACACCGGCTAGTGCTTAGGCTCCACACCTCAGGTGAGACCCTGGGTCAAGGGACAAGCCAGGGAAAACTTGACTAGAGATCTGGCATAATGGCCAATATCCAACATGGCCACACCCGCTTGTATAGGAATGTGCGCCCATGCAATAAGAGAGAATGGGTGCACACAGGAGCTCTACAGCACACGCTTGTGCATGCCGGCGCATGTCACTTGCGGTAGATTCTGGCACCCTCTGGCCCTTAAAGGAGCAACTGAGGCACATGAACATTGCCGATTAGTCTTCAGTTTTCCTGATTCCTGTGACCATGTCCCAGGACAAGCTGCTAATCTCCCACGAAGTCCACCTGCAAGGAGGTCGCCACATCAACACCTGGCACCCCTGACTTAGTGATCCCTGTTACCATCTTCAGGAAACCTGAGAACTTGCAAGAAGAGCCCTCTCAGCATTTTAGCTTCAGGACCAGGTACGTGACACCCTATTTAATCTGCCAGGGTGACCTGTTGCTACACTGATCCAGCTGATTGGAGGGGGCACCTCTACTGCTACAGCTACTGGTCTCCGAGCCTGACCCCTAACGTGACAGCGATCTACACAGGCGTGGGGTTTCCAAAGCTCATGCAAAGACTGGCAACAGGGAAGTTCAATACCTTCCCTCTTTTTTTGCTTACATTGCACTTGTAAGGTCAGGTAGTGATGTTGGAGAAAAAAATGTTCCATAGAGTTGAGATAAGGGCTCTGTGCAAGTCAATTGAGTTCCTTCAAACTCACCCAACTATATCTTTATGGAGCTAGCTTTGTACACAGTCATGGCGGAACAGAAAAGGACCTTCATCAACTCTTGGAAGCATCCAGTTGTCTAAAATAACTTTGTAGGTTGAAGCTTTTGACCATGTAGTGTCAGATATGTTTGATACCATTGTTGAGATCTCCCTTCTGCTCAAACTTGAGGGACATAGGTTTGGCATCAGCTTAACTCCCTTATCCTCCCCTCTGAAGTACATTATCCTTTTAATTCCTGTTTTAGAATGTAATAGAACCTTTTCAACGCAGAGGAACCCTTGAAATAACTTTCCGGTCTTGGGGAACCCCTGCTAAGAGTTACTATATCTACAACTTATGATATATCAGTGTGATGGTTGGTGAGAAGAATGCTCCTTACACTTGTTGTCATTGGGAAGAATTACCCCCTTACAGATAGCTAAAAAGATCGATGGGGACTTATCTGAGAGGAAGAAATTGCTCATTGCTCAAGAAATCCCTAGCAACCTCTGGAGGAGCCTTAGGGTTTTGGGGAATCCTGGTTGCAAACCCTGATCTGTTGGAAAACACTCAAGGATGTAATACAGCCTTTTTCGAATGTAATACAGCCTTTTTCTCAACCTTTTCAACGCAGAGGAAACCTTGAAATAACTTTCCAGTCTTAAGGAACCCCTGCTAAGAATTACTATAGCTACAACTCATGATATATCAGTGTGATGGTTGGTGGGAAGAATGCTCCTTACACTGGTGGTCACTGGGAAGAATTACCCCCTTACAGATAGATAAAATGATCGATGGGAACTTATCTGAGAGGAAGAAATTGCTCATTGCTCAAGAATTCCCTAGCTACCTCTGAAGGAGCCTTAGGGTTTTGGGGAATCCTGGTTGCAAAACCCTGATCTGTTGGAAAACACTCAAGAATGTAATACAGCCTTTTTCTCAACCTTTTCAACGCAGAGGAAACCTTGAAATAACTTTCCAGTCTTAAGGAACCCCTGCTAAGAATTACTCTATCTACAACTCATGATATATCAGTGTGATGGTCGGTGGGAAGAATGCTCCTTACACTTGTGGTCATTGGGAAGAATTACCCCTTACAGATAGCTAAAAAGATCGATGGGGACTTATCTGAGAGGAAGAAACTGCTCATTGCTCAAGAAATCCCTAGAACCTCTGAAGGAGCCTTAGGGTTTTGGGCAATCCTAGTTGCAAAACCCTGATCTGTTAGAAAACACCCAAGAGCTTGGAGCAGATACAGTTCAGTTTCAAACAATCAAAACAAGTAGGACCAATGGTGGTGGGAGAAATCAATCTACCAGAGTTACAGACAAAACCGCATAGGGAAGGGAATCAAGCCTACAGAAAAAATTGTTACAGATGGAGTTCTTCTTAGTATTATACTGTCATAAAAATAAGTCAAAATGAAAGATGGAGGTCCACATAAAATTAGTAGATACCCAGATTAATTTTACATAATTATACCTTGTTCATTGTGCAACAAGGTTTCAACTAAAGTGGCAATCCAAGCAGATTTGATAGAAAAGTTAGGATCATAACCTCTTTTTTTTATTTCTGTGACCTCTAAGGGGAGGTTCACCTCCACTTCTTGTGTGGTCACCTGACCAGGAAGTAGGAGGAAGTTATTCAAGAGGGACACAGGTAGCAATAGACAGAAGCGTTATGGTTTTTAGGGTGTCACTCGCTTCCTGTGAGATCACTGGAAAATGAATCACGGAGGATTCTCTCTCCAAAATCTTTCTTTACAAAAGCACATCGGAGATCGCGGTTGTGGTGGATACTTTTTGAAAAGAAAGATTTTGGACTTTACTTTATATTATGAACTGATATTTTCTTTTCACATTATATTATGAACTGATTTTTTTCACTTTTTGCACTGTTTGGTGGAAGTGTTATTATTTATTTATTTTTATTATTATTTACATTTATATTTATTTATATATTTTTTATTATTTTGTATTTCATATAATTTTGGGGATAATATTGAAAAAAACATAACTCCGAGATTCCTTAAGTTTTGGGAACCTTGGATATGTTATTCCCTACCATCCCTGCCTCCTACTAGCTATGGCCTCTTGTAGTCGTTGCCTGTGCTAGCCCTGGATCTGTGACTCTTCTAGTCTTCCTTTCTTCATGTTTTCTCTCTGAATCCTTTCTTTCTTCCTTTTTTCTTTCTATGTTTTTATTTTTTATTTTTCCTTTTTTCTATCAGTTTGGGTTTTTTTTTCCTTTCCCGTAAGTTCTGAGTTGATATTTCTCGGTAGGGGTTTTCCCTTTTTGTTTTTTTTTTTCCGGTAATATGATAGATTACTGCTGCTACTATTTGGTTCGGCTTTTTGCCGTCCCTCCTTGATGTCATAGGACATTCCATTATTTGGCTAATACCCCCTGCTGACTTGTATCTGCTTATGTATGTTATTGTTCTGCTCTGCCCCTGCGTGGGCATATCATGAGCAGGGGCGGACTGACCATTTGGAAACTCAGGCACTGCCCGAGGGCCCGGGGTCAGTAGGGGGCCCCATGAGATGCCCCTGGTACCTTTTTCATAGGCTTTTTTTGAGTTTGGGCAAGGACACAGGGGCCCCATGATCCCCTATTGCCCGGGGGCCCCATGAGTTGTCAGTCCGCCCCTGATCATGAGCTTGTTGTATTATAAAAACAAAAACCTCCTTAATAAAATATTGAAATATAAAAAAAACATAACTACATTTGCAAACTCTTTTGCAATGCTTTGTACCAAATTCATACATTTAGTGCCACTTTAAACAGGACAAAATAAAATAAAATGTGTCATTTTGTCTACAATAACAATATCTTTTTTTTTTAACTGACACCGATCAATGTAGAAAAAAAAATGCATTTTTTTATTGTTATTTATATTTATTTCTATATTTTTTATTATTTTGTATTTCATATAATTTTGGGGATAGTATTGAGAAAAACATAACTACATTTGTAAACTCTTTTGCAATGCTTTGTATCAGAATCATACATTTACTGCCACTTTAAACAGGACAAATAGAGAATAAAATGTATAATTTTGTCTACCATAACAATATCTTTTTTTTTTTTTTTAACTGACCGATCAATGTAGAAAAAAAATTGCATTTTTTTATTGTTATTTATATTTATTTTTATATTTTTTATTATTTTGTATTTCATATAATTTTGGGGATACTATTGAGAAAAACATAACTACATTTGTAAACTCTTTTGCAATGCTTTGTACCAGAATCATGTTTACTGCCACTTTAAACAGGACAAATATAGAATAAAATGTGTAATTTTGTCTACAATAACAATATCTTTTTTTTTTTTAACTGACACCGATCAATGTAGAAAAAAAATTGCATTTTTTCATTGTTATTTATATTTATTTCTATATTTTTTATTATTTTGTATTTCATATAATTTTGGGGATAGTATTGAGAAAACCATACCTACATTTGTAAACTCTTTTACAAGAGTTTATTTCTATATTTTTTTATTATTTTGTATTTCATATAATTTTGGGGATAGTATTGAGAAAAACATAACTACATTTGTAAACTCTTTTGCAATGCTTTGTATCAGAATCATACATTTTATTGCCACTTTAAACAGGACAAATAGAGAATAAAATGTGTCATTTTGTCTACCATAACAATATCTTTTTTTTTTTTTTTTAACTGACACCAATCAATGTAGAAAAAAAATTGCATTTTTTATTGTTATTTATATTTATTTCTATATTTTTTATTATTTTGTATTTCATATAATTTTGGGGATAGTATTGAGAAAACCATAACTACATTTGTAAACTCTTTTGCAATGCTTTGTACCAGAATCATACATTTTACTGCCACTTTAAACGGGACAAATCTAAAATAAAATGTGTAATTTTGTCTACCATAACAAATTTTTTTTTTAAGTGACACCGATCAATGTAGAAAAAAAATGCATTTTTATAAATTGTTACTTTTTTTTTGTCTATTTGGATGGCATAAAAAATAAAATCCTTTTTTGCAAGATAGTATCACCAAAAGAAATCCTTGCTTTTCCTGAAGAAACAATACATATATATCTTTGTTATCTTAAGTAACTGCAAAGCTATTGCCGAATAAACAGGCCCATAGCAGAAAGATACAAATGGCTCTGGTCCATAGAAGGTGGACTGGTTAAAGCAATGGGTAAACAAAAAGAAAGCTCAAATACAAGGTTGCCTAAAAGCCATGCAGATCAGATATTTCATTTAGGCCAACCTTTGCAGCAAATTAAATCAGTATCTTCGGTATCTACATTCACCGCCTTGAATCAGAGAGGTAAGGCCGTATTTAATGCATTTATTTAGTGCAAATGTAGACCTAAATGCCAGGTGAGGGTATGTGCAGGTAGATAGTTTACGGGAAGTCCATCATTAGTCTTTTTTGGAGAAAGCTTCCTGATTGGCTTAGGCACTGTGCTTGTTATAGTATATCTAAAGTCAGTTCTCATTTTTGTACAGAGTAAGGAAGGTTTAAAACCCCTATCAGGTTTTTTTTTTTTTTCTCTGTGCTCCATTAGGGAGATTTCGTGTCCAGCAGGGCATGCAGCAAGATCTGAGAAGAACTGTGGTGTCCTTTTATGAAACAGAGATCAGTGGCAATCCTGAGGATCGTTGCTGATCTCTGATCATTTGTGGTTTAGGAAACAGAGATGATCAGTGGAGAACATGTTCCCCGCTGATCATCTCGGCACACAGATGGCCAGTGTATGAAGGAGCGATGTCAGCCCTTCACTGGCGATCTGTGT
This sequence comes from Staurois parvus, assembly GCF_062004578.1. Classification (NCBI taxonomy): domain Eukaryota; kingdom Metazoa; phylum Chordata; class Amphibia; order Anura; family Ranidae; genus Staurois; species Staurois parvus. The sequence goes on from NW_028319041.1 coordinate 342,239, forward strand.
TCTCCCTCCAGATTCTCCAGCCCAAGGTCCATCACCTCTCGAAAGAGCTAGTAGCATGACACCAATGATCTTTTTTTTAGCTGACTGTAATGCAGGCCATAGACGGGTCAAAAATCGTCCGATTTTTCGTCAGAAAGAAAACAAATCGGCCGAATTTCGCACCGTTAGTGGGTTAATTGGTTGGCCATTTTTCGGGGTTTTGGCACATTTTTTTATTGGTAAAGTTGGAAAACAATTGCCTGATTTTGCCGAGAGGACAATTTTCCCGGCAACGATGAGCAAATCGGCCGATCGTTTTACTGATAAAAAAATCTGTGCATGAGCTGTGACCTGCAAGAAGAAGAAAAAGAAGAGGAAGAGGAAGAAGAATAAGAAAAATAAGAGGAAGAAGAATAAGAAAAAGAAGAAGAAAAAAAGAGGAAGAAGAAGAAGGATTCCAGTCCACTATTGTATTTTATATGAAAAGTCTTGCGGTTGCAACAATGTATCTATTTGTATCCGAATACAACCATCTGTATCCGAAATGGATACAAATGGATACATTGTTGCAACTGCAACGTTGCAACAGCAATACTTTTTCATGTCAAATATAATAGCGGAGCTCTCTGCAAGGGACAGAAGTCATTAAATGCCGGCCGTAGACGGGACGAAAATTGGCAGATTTTTTTTGCCGTTGGTGGTAACGTCGGCTGATTAAACGACCGATTTTTTTGGGTTTTTTTTAATAAAAAAAACAGCCGGTTTTTGGCCCGTCTATGGCCTGCATAAGGGTGGCATTCTAACCACCACTGTAAGGGACCACTAATGTAATGGACCTTTTCCTAATGACCACCCGATGAAGTAGTCCTAGTAGGGGTTCCCTGTGACCTGAAATTTATTTCATGGGTTCCTTTAGGGTGAAAAAGTTGAGAAAGGCTGGTCTATAAGATTAAATTGCTGGTTTAGTTGGACATCTCAAATCAATTTGAATCCTGAGGGTTAATTTAAACCGTATTAACCACAAAGAGCCTAAATAAATCAGCTATTTCCGTCCTGATGAAGGGGTGGCCTTATAGCCCTCCAAATCATCATCTTTGATATCTTTGGATTTTTGTGATAAAATAAAGATACTTGAATACCTATACTTTTTGTTGGTGTTTTATTCTACTTGTACCTTCCAGAAATAAAAACCTGTCAGGAGTTTAAATCTTCTCTACACCATACAAAACCTTTTCCCTTTAGATATGCTAAACGTTTGGTGGCACTTAGTAAGATGGCTCTACATGTATCTTCTTGGCTTCTTGGAATTTGCAGATATTTTTTTTCTAGGGTTTTATAGGCCAAGGGACAGCCATGTTTCTTGGGCAGTTGAGGAGAAGTTGTTCCTCCACGGTACATAAATCGTAACACTCCAACTGTACATACCCTTGGTCAGTAATGTCCAGTTTTGTTTCTGCAAAAGTGGTCCCACCAGTCGTGCTGCTTTGCTTACGCCTAACTCTACGGTGAAGCATGGGCCAGTGAAAGCAACACAAAGAAAATCACATTTCGACAAAATAGCAGCATATGACTTGTAAGAAGAAGTATATATATACATATTTTATAATGCGTTTTCAGCTTGTTTTTCGGCCCAGGGCATCCATGAATCAAACCAAAAAAAAGCCATGCGAGTGTGAATATCTACACAGCTTTCTAAAGCTCACGGTGCGAGGCCACGGGTTCTCACCTAGCTGGACTGTTTGAGGTAAGTGAACCGGTTCCCCAACACCCAGCTTGTTTATGGAGGACATTCTGAAACGATAAGGCTCGCCTGGTTTCAGGTTTTGCACAACATATTCCATGCTTTGAATGATTTCCATGTTGCACTGCTGCCAATCACCACCAGGCGATTTCATCTCAACATTGTATCCAATAATCGGGGAGCCACCGTCGCTCAAGGGGGTGAACCATGACAGAGTCACGGACCGGCTGGTCTTACTTACAATCTCCGGCTCTTCTGGGGGATCGGGAAGGGCTAAAGGCACAACATACACCCGATAAGACATTTTTTAAAGGAAGTAACGAGTGAAGAAATCATCTCAGTGAAATGGACCACACTTTACTATAAAGGATGACCAAAACACTGACAACAACTAATGGTTGGGTGACTTATTTTTCAAAACAAGGATGCAAAACAAGGCCTTCAACGATGAAATGTTGATGGAATGGGAACATTTTAAGCTGTTGGGCATTTAATATAGTTTTTATGATTTGACATACGAAAGCTGAGGACCTTCTTACCTAGAATGGCCAGCTTGGCAGACACAACTACATCTCTTAAAGCGAAGGCCACGGACGACCAAAACACTGACAACAACTAATGGTTGGGTGGCTTATTTTTCAAAACAAGGATGCAAAACAAGGCCTTCAACGATGAAATGTTGATGGAATGGGAACATTTTAAGCTGTTGGGCATTTAATATAGTTTTTATGATTTGACATACGAAAGCTGAGGACCTTCTTACCTAGAATGGCCAGCTTGGCAGACACAACTACATCTCTTAAAGCGAAGGCCACGGATGACCAAAACACTGACAACAACTAATGGTTGGGTGGCTTATTTTTCAAAACAAGGATGCAAAATAAGGCCTTCAATGATGAAATGTTGATGGAATGGGAACGTTTTGAACCGTTGGGCATTTAATATAGCTTTTAGGATTTGACATATGAAAGCTGAGGACCTTCTTACCTAGAATGGCCAGCTTGGCAGACAGAACTACACCTCTTGAAGTAGAGGCCACGGACGACCGAAACACTGACAACTAATGGTTGGGTGACTTATTTTTCAAAACAAGGATGCAAAACAAGGCCTTCAACGATGAAATGTTGATGGAATGGGAACGTTTTAAGCCGTTGGGCATTTAATATAGTTTTTATGATTTGACATACGAAAGCTGAGGACCTTCTTACCTAGAATGGCCAGCTTGGCAGACACAACTACATCTCTTGAAGCGAAGGCCACTTCTCCGGAGTGATGTAGTTGGGCATCGGTAAGAATTAGCTTGTACTGGTGGCCGTCCACGTGCATGGACCAGTTCTCATCTGGCTGGATAGGCAATCCGTTAAAGTACCAAACGACTTCATTTACTGGCACGGCTTCACTCAATACGCAAGTAAATGTTGCCTTTTCGCCAGCAGTCACCTTAGCGTCAGCCGGGGGGTTCACAACTTCCAGGCGCCAACCTGGAGTCAAACACATAGGTTGTAGTATTCTGGATGTCAATATTACCTGAGAAATTCTATTACATTGTAACCTCAAAGGAACAAAAAGTCTCAAAGTTTTTCTAAAGACTTACAATTTTAAAGAAAAAAAGAAAAAACAAACATTATTATTTATTTCAGGTACTTACATAGCACCGTCAATTTACGTAGCGCTTTACATATATACTGTACATTCATATCAGTCCCCGCCCCTGAGGAGCACACAATCTAAGGTCCCTTACTCACATTCATACATACACATACTAGGGCCAATTTAGACAGGATCCTATTAACCTCTTTGGAGTGTGGGAGGAAACCAGAGTACCCAGAGGAAACCCACGCAGGCACAGGAAGAAAATTTAAACTCCAGGCAGGTGGTGCCATGGTTAGGATTTGAACCAACGACCATAGTACTGCTAGGTGGAAGTGCTAACCATTTAGCCACTGTGCTTCCCGAACATGTCTACACCTATCTGCTGTGTGCAGAGGTTTGGCAAAGAGCAGCCTGGATCCTCCTCTTTTTGGGTCCTCCTGGCCCCTCCTTGCTGTCGGGTGCCCCCACAACAAGCAGTGCACTCCCCAGCTACTGCTCTGTGTGTCCATTCGCACATGGAACCGTGGCACGGCCCCGCCCCCTCTCTCTTCTCTTTGGCACACTGGCTGTGACTGGCAGCCACGGGAGCCAATGACTCCCGATACTGTCTCAGCTAACGAGGAGAGGCAATCCCGGGATAGCCGTGACTCCAGTGCACATCCTTTCCCTCCACTCAGGTTTCAGATTACACTCAGCTCCCTGCCCCATGCTGTGCAGTGTGTGATATCAGATCTTTGCCCCCCTGCCTCTGGAACTCAGGAATGTTGTATAAACCGTACATTTTGAACAGATATTTAGAAGAGAGGGCTGAAGATAAACAGGTAAACGTATGAGGAAGGATTTGTTTCATCTTCGTGTTCAACATCTTCAGAAATTGGTTGCCTAAAGAATTATAACCGGTCACGACAGCAATCTTTCATCCCAGCAGGGTTCAATAAAAGATATCAATCAGACAAAGGCAGCTGCAAAGCAAGCTTCTCTCTCGTTCTCTTTTTTTTAAAAATAAAATATGTTTAAAAATACTTTTTCATGTGCCAAATATTTATTTGTAAAAAAAAAATTCAAAAATAAAAAAAAAAATTAAATATAATGACCCAAAATAACAGCTAGGGTGAAAAATATATGATCAATAATACTTATTTATTTTTTCTACAAGGCGTCTGTTCCTTTTTTTTGTTATATTTCCTATTGAAGCGCTAACAGCTTTCGAAACAGTTTTTTTGCTACATTAAAAACTATTATATCTTAAGCGCCCGGAGAGGCTCCTTTTCATTTCATATTACGCCTGACTTTCCCTATGAGAAGAAAAATCCTCTTAAGCTGAGCTCATCAAAAGAAAAGCAGCACAATGGAAGATTTAATTCTCAACACAATCCAGGAATACTAAACTGGTTTCAAGCTGCACTCCTGGAAAGGGGACAATCTCCTAAACAATGCTGAAGATGTTCATCCTGTTATTATCAGTAGTCATTAAATTTGCTGCATTATGATGGACATCATAAGATTTTTTTTTTAATGCGACTTCATTTCTTTCACTTTAAAACTTCTACTGTTATTATATGTATGATTAAAATATTCATTAAAAAAACAAAAAAACAAAAAAAAAAAACAATAAATGAAAATAGCACATGTTGCCAATTCAATTTTCATGATAGAAATGGATAATCTCTAAAATGTTTCTTCTATTGTACATTTCCTAATACAATAGCCATGCCGATTTAAAAGGAATGTAGCCATGCAATGTTAAAAAAAAGCAGGGCAACTGTTTTTATTACTAGATAATAAACCTATTTACTAAGGAAGAATAATATCCAGAAGAACAAAACTCATCACTCAGGGGATAAGAGCATCCCAAACCACAGCACAGAATACAAAAATGGAGTGACCTCCGAAAATAGGGACTTTTGAGGCACTGTGCTAAAAAAAACAAAACAAGAATAAACTATAAAATTAAATTTATTGAAGTCTGTTAAAACAGCCCACATGGAAGAAATATATATTTGAAATATATTTAAAAAATATCCTTCCCAAATATATTGACATGTATTTGAAATACCACAATTTTGGCCGTATTCAATATATTTCAAAATATATTTCAATATATATATATATATATATACTGTATACAGTCATGGCCGAAATTGTTGGCACCCTTGATATTTTTCCTGAAAATCAAGTATTTCACACAAAAAAGGTATTGCATTAACACATGTTTTGCTATACACATGTTTATTCCCTTTGTATGTATTGGAACAAATATAAAACAGAGGCAGAAAAGCAAATATGACATAATGTCACACAAAACCCCAAAAATGGGCTGGACAAAAGTATTGGCACCCTTAACTTAATATTTGGTTGCACACCCTTTGGAAAACATAACTGAAATCAGTCGCTTCCTATAACCATCAATAAGCTTCTGACACCTCTCACCCGGAATTTTGGACCACTCTTCCTTTGCAAACAGCTCCAGGTCTCTCTTATTGGAAGGACACCTTTTCCCAACAGCAATTTTAAGATCTCTCCACAGGTGTTCAATGGGATTTAGATCTGGGCTCATTGCTGGCCACTTCAGAACTCTCCAGCGCTTCTTTGCCATCCATTTCTGAGTGCTTTTTGACGTATGTTTGGGGTCATTGTCCTGCTGGAAGACCCAGGATCTTGGACGCAAACCCAGCTTTCTGACACTGGGCCCTACAGTGCGACCCAAAATCCTTTGGTAATCCTCAGATTTCATGATGCCTTGCACACAGTCAAGGCACCCAGTGCCAGAGGCAGCAAAACAACCCCAAAACATCATTGAACCTCCACCATATTTTACCGTAGGTACTGTGTTTTGTTCTTTGTAGGCCTCATTCCGTTTTCGGTAAACAGTAGAATGATGTGCTTTACCGAAAAGCTCTATCTTGGTCTCATCTGTCCACAAGACGTTTTCCCAGAAGGCTTTTGGCTTACTCAAGTACATTTTGGCAAACTGTAGTCTTGCTTTTTTATGTCTCTGTGTCAGCAGTGGGGTCCTCCTGGGTCTCCTGCCATAGCGTTTCATTTCATTTAAATGTCGACGGATAGTTCGCGCTGACACTGATGCTCCCTGAGCCTGCAGGACAGCTTGAATGTCTTTGGAACATGTTTGGGGCTGCTTATCCACCATCCGGACTATTCTGCGTTGCAATCTTTCATCAATTTTCCTCATCCGTCCACGACCAGGGAGATTAGCTACAGTGCCATGGGTTGCAAACTTCTTGATAATGTTGCGCACTGTGGACAAAGGCAAATCTAGTTCTCTGGAGATGGACTTGTAACCTTGAGATTGTTGATATTTTGCCACAATTTTGGTTCTCAGGTCCTCAGACAGTTCTCGTCTCCTCTTTCTGTTGTCCATGCTTAGTGTGGCACAGACAGACACACAATGCAAAGGTTAAGTGAACGTCTCTCCTTTTTATCTGCTTTCAGGTGTGATTTCTATATTGCCCACACCTGTTACTTGCCCCAGGTGAGTTTACAGGAGCATCACATGCTTGTAACATTCTTATTTATCCGCAGTTGTGAAAGGGTGCCAATACTTTTGTCCAGCCCATTTTTGGAGGTTTGTGTGACATTATGTCGAATTTGCTTTCTTTCCTCCCTTTTTTTGTTTTGTCCCAATACACACAAAGGGAATAAACATGTGTATAGCAAAACATGTGTTAATGCAATACGTTTCGTGAGAAATACATGATTTCCTGGAGAAATATCAAGGGTGCCAACAATTTCGGCCATGACTGTATATATATATATATATATATATAGATATACACACATATTTAAATCGAAATATATTTTGAAATATATTGAATACAGCCAAAATTGTAGTATTTCAATTATATGTCAATATATCTGGGAAGAACGTCTTAAAATATATTTCAATTCCATGTGGGACTGGACCATCAATTCCAACACTTAATAAATAAATAATTGATAAAACATGACCAAAAAAACCACATAAGATTTGCCAATTCCATATCCCGCTGTTAACGCCGACGCGTTTCGCAGTCCACATCTGCTTCTTCAAAGGGTTTGCAGAGGCCGTCTACAAAAACATGTACATAGCTTCACAGTAACGAATATATGTATGTATCATGTTTTATCAATTATTTACTTAAGTGGTGGAATTGATGGTTCACTGTTTCAACCCACATGGAAGAAAAATATATTTGAAATATATCGCAAAAATATTTTTCCCAAATATATTGACATATATTTGAAATACTAAAATTTTGGCCATGTTCAATATATATATATATATATATATAAATACACATACACTGTATGTTGAAATGTGTTGTTATTACAAAATATATGTAACATATTTTTAAAAATACATTTTCAAATATACTGTATGTCTTTAAAAATACAAATCTGCATTATTGGAATGCATTTACAAATATATGTAAAAATATATGTTGAAATGACTTTTTTATATGTTAAAAAAATTTTAAGAAAATATTTTAAAAATATATTTTTTTAAAAAAGGTTTTTAATATATTTTGTAATATATAAAAAATGCATTTCAACATACAGTATATCTATATATTTTTTATATATATATATATATATATATATATATATTGAAATGTATTTTGAAATATATTGAATATGGCCATAATTATAGTATTATATGTCAATATATTTGGGAAGAATATTTTTACTATACATTTCAAATATATTTTTCTTCCATATGTATATATACACTGTATGTTGAAATGCGCTGTTATTTCAAAATATATGAAACATATTTTTAAAAATACATTTTCAAATATACCGTATGTCTTAAAAAATACAAATCTACATGTTTGGAATGCATTTACAAATATATGTAAAAATATATGTTGAAATGACTTTTTTATATGTTAAAAAATAATCTGAAGAAAATATTAAAAACAAAATTATTTTTTTAAAAAGGTTTTTCATATATTTTGTAATATATAAAAAATGCATTTCAACATACAATATGTATATATATATATATATATATATATATATATATATATATATATATATATATATATATTTATTTTTTAAATGTATTTTGAAATATATTGAATATGGCCAAAATTGTAGTATTTCAAATATATGTCAATATATTTGGGAAGAATATTTTTAAAATATGTTTCAAATATATTTTTCTTCCATATGGGAATGGACTTCAATAAATATAATTTTATAGTCTATTCTTGTTTTGTTTTTCAGCACAGTGCCTCAAAAGTCCCTATTTTCGGAGGTTACTCCATTTTTGTATTCTGTGTAATGAGGAATGATAATAAACCCCTGATAAGTTATCAAACATAAGGTGATATATGCCTAACGTGATCATTGGCAACAATAGTTAGTAGTAGTCACTCGCATTCACCTGGACTTGTTCAGAAATGTTGGAATTGTTTGACCCCCTCGGCTTTCTTAGTTCTAATGTGTGTCAGGAACATGCCTCGGTATGTATACATGTAGACATTTGTAGTAAATTTAGTTTTGCTGGGGAGTAATCTGACTAGGTCAATTTTTATCTTTTTCACTTTGCTCTTCGCTAAGCTCAGTTTTGCTGCAGTTCCTGGCAAGTGGGGCAATAGACAAGGAAGCGACAGCAAGGCTGGGTTATGAATATGTATTTCCTCCTTGGCCAACCACTGGGAGGTTTATGACCAGCAGTGCATGATGGGGGAGGATATAAATATTTGGGGAGTGGCCTGGTGAGCTCTCTTTCTCCCCAGGCTGTGGCTTGAGGAGGTGTGTACAGTTATGTGGCCTGATTGGGACAAAAGCCTGTTTGGTCTTGGGACACAGAATTCTCAAGCTCTACCAGCCTGGTTGAGAATGGTACTGAACCCAAGGTGGAGAGCCCTTGGATTGAGGAAGTCTATGGAAGAGTCTGGAATCCTAGCTGCTGGAGGTGTTCCTTGTTGTAATCCTCCACTGCTGCCATTGGATACACCCTGGAGTAATATCAGCCCGTCCCTGCACTTGGGATATTCCTTTCCCCAGCTGGGGGGGGGGGGTCGCTACATACCCACATGCCGATTAGGCCAGAAGCGTGTTTGGGCCCACCACAGAATTCTCAAGCTGCCCTTCTTGGTGCCTACAGAACCCAAGGTAGAGAGCCAGTAGAAGAAGTCCTGCTTGAGGGGGATGAAGTCTGAAGGATCCTGGTACTCCCTTGGATGGAAGAGTGTGGCAAAGGCTGGAATCCTAGCTGATGGAGGTATTTGTTGTTGTAGCTAATGATGGGCCGAACACCCCTCTGTTCGGTTCACAGTCAAACATTCAAACCTAACGAAAGTATGACTGCGAACTTCGGACTGGGACAATTCACTAAACGGTATCTTACAGCATCAGCGTACGTGGTAAGATACCGCACAGCTACTAAAATACTGCTTAATATTAAGTCATGTGGTATTTTAGTAGTAATAGCTGACTGTAAAAAGAATTGCTGGCAAATTAAAAAATTAACAAAAACATGCCTTGGGTTCCCCCCCAACCCATAACAAGCCCTTCTGGTCTAGTATGGATTTTGAGGGGAACCCAAACGCCAAAATTAAAAAAAAATGGCTTGGGGTTCCCCCCCAAAATCCATACCAGACACGTATCTCAGCATAGAGCCCGGTGGGTCAGGATTGGGGGGACGAATGAGCGCCTCCCTCTCCTGAACCATACCAGGCCACATGCCCTCAACATGGGGGGGTGCTTTGGGGCAGGTGACACAAGGGCCTCTTCCCAACAACTGTGGCCAGTGTAGGACTAATTGGAATCTCGGAGCCCCCTTTAACAAGGAGGTCCCAGATCCTGCTCCCCCATGTGAATAAGTATGGGGTACACAGTACCGCTACCCATTCACAAAAAAAGTGTAGTGTAAAAACAACATTTTGTTTTTTGTTTATTAAAAACAAACAAAAAAAATGTCCCTCAAAGTAGATCCAACCAGAATCACGATGCCCGCCACCACTGCCGACCCGAAAAAAGATGATGGCTTCTGCTGCCTGACAGCTGCACCTGCCTTGACACTTCTTCTATGTATATCTAAGGGGCGGAACCACCCGGTGATGTCAACCGAGTGACCCCACCCCTTGTGACGTCATCGTGTGCCGTGAGTGGCCAAAGCATTGCACCGGACCTGCGGTCCGGTGCATTGCTTTGGCCAATCACAATTCACTGTCAGAGCGCAGTGCATTGTGGGGTGTGTGGGGTTGACAGCACCTAGTGATGTCAACCGAGTGACCCCACCCCTTGTGGCATCATTGTGTGCCATGAGTGGCCAAAGCATTGCACCGGACCAGTGGTCCAGTGCATTGCTTTGGCCAATCACAATTCACTGTCAGAGCACAGTGCATTGTGGGGTGTGCAAACACACAACCGGCCAATGTTCGAGTCGAACATCAAGCCCAATTCTAGTTGTAACTCTTCACTGTAGCCATGGATCCACCCTGGGGTAATGTCAGCCCACACTGCACTGGGGATATTCCTGTCTGCAGCAAGGGGGTTTGCTACATTCCTGTGACAGGAGTCACTTTGGATCCCCCCATGGAATCCAGCTCACTTTGGAGAGGTGGGGAGACCCCTGTCTCAGCTCCCCATATCCCTCTTATGTGTAAGTCACCCTGTGCCTGTTAGGGGTACAGGGTGATCTGTCCTAATATTGGGGTGGGGGGTTGTTGATTGTTTGGTGTTATGTGGTTGCATCCCATTGTTCTATTGTGTGTCTTGCTTGGGAGCAAACTATTATGGGATGTATGTGTTTATGTGCATTAGCTTAATGGGGGGTGTGTCCAGCAGCCCTCCCTCCTGATGGGACTGTCCGCTGGTGTGTTTCTTGTTACTAAATGTAGATTGCCCTGCCCTGTATCATTATGCAGAGAGGGGGGTTGTTCCCTTGAATGTATACATCTTGTGTCTGTGTTAAAATAAACTAGTCTACTTCCTGGTTTACTTCAATACTGGTGTCGTCTAGTCTTGTATGGTCTGCTGTGGTGTCTGTGGTCGGTGTTCGGACGGGGAAGTACCCAAGCGCAGACTGTGTTGGTTCCGTTACAATACCCACATGGGCAACTCAGCCACCTTAATCCTATCTCTGTGTTGTCATGAAATATGTGAAACCAGATGTGGATTGTCCAACCAGGTGTGAAACGTTTGGGAAAGCCTCCTATTCTAAGTTACATAACCCAAACACCATTGTTTTGGCCAACCAACATTTTACTTAAAAATGTTACTTAAAAAAGTTACCCATGTGAGTATAATCACTTGGGTATGCTCCCTACACTCATATGAGAAGAAGTGCCCACTTGAGTGAGTGATGACGCATCTTCAATGGAACAAGTTCAGTTGAATGAGACAAACGTCTACTAGATACAGTAACTCTTTACCTGAATAAATGAGACCTTCACAGACCTATAAGGCATAGCTTAGAAACATTGTACTTCCATCTCTCCATCCTAGAGTTTTAAGATCGTCAATCCTGGTGAGCAAAGCTGGCTGGTTTCCAACACTGCATGCGGAATGGTGGAAATGTGCAAGGGTACGTGGCCAGCGATGGCACAGCAGGTGTAGTTGGCATGCAGTGATCCCAAGCCTTACCTCGAACACTGAGGAAAGCAGATGAAACCACATCTCCTGCCATAAATGTGACTCGGCAACTGTCCTGAGAAGTGAGGTTCTTCAGCAAGAGGAGATGCCTGCGCCCATTCTCAAAGAACACCATCTCAATGTTCTCCATCGTTTTTACTGGTTCATCATCTACCAACCAGTTGTAGTTGTAGCATTCTGGTTTTGCCAAGTAACACTCAAAGAGAGCTTCGCCACCCTCTACCGCATCTACATTCTCCAGACCTTGCAAGATCTTATTCTTGGCTAGTAGAGAACACAATGAAAGGCCGCTTACTACCAGTTTACTACTCCTAACTTCAGCCGAGACAAAATATTGGTCTACACAACTTTACAGAATATGTTTCAGAAATGAAGGGGCTATTTCAATTGTTAGAGAGAGATCTTGGTTCAAGAGCATCTATCTGGACAAACTACTTAAAAGGGGGTAAAATATACACCTGGAAAAGCACATAAAGACACAGACATAAAAGATACATACTAGAACTTGACAAAATGGACAAAGCTCTCCAAATTATAAGATAATGTCAATGCAATAAATGGTAGTTCCCAATTCATGACTATTCTATTCTATAGCAGCTGCACTCTTATGGCATTGCCTGCTTTAGTAGATTGTAAAATAGAGCTAACTCACCCATCTACTGTATATGACACCATGAGATATATCATTTCAGGCTAAGAAGCCTTTTGTTTCTTTATTAGATTGTAACATTTATAACATTTACGGTTTGGCAATACTATTAAAGCTGAGCCCTGGCTACAAAAACTTTCATTGAAATATATTTCTCAATAGCCACAAAATATATATATCCACTTTGTGTGCCCCAAATGCCTTTACAAACCCAGATATGTACTTGTACACAGAGGCGTCCCTAGGATTGGTGTCACCCGATGCGGGCCGCACTCCCCTCACCTGCCTCGGGACGCCAGTGCTTGTACAAGTAGCAGTGACACCATCACTTGGATGCACATAGCTTGCACCAAGGGTAGAGCCATTGGAGGTACCCAATAGGTCCACACACTACAGGATGCCTATAGAAAACACAGAGGGGTGTATGCAAGACTAGGCACCCTGCTTATTCAGCCCTCGGGCATACTGTGCATTTAGTGCCTGTGCGTGAGATTCCAGTGCTTTTGTGAGGGCGGTAGGCACAGGCACTGCCAGGAGCTTGTAAAAATCTATGAGAGGGAATCAGAGGCGTCCCTAGGGTTGGTGTCACCCAGTGCAGTAACACTTGGTGACACCCCCTCCAACAATCTCCGCAGAATGGATCGGATCTGCAGATTGAGCATAATGGATCGGAGTCCTATCCATTATGCTCCCCAAACCGCAGATCCCATCCATTCTGCGGAGATCATCGGCATGCAACCTATACGGGGTGACACCGGACCCGCTCCACGAAAAGGTAAGTTGTAAAGAAAGTCGACGATCCCCGCAGGATGTATCAATATTCAATATTACCAATTATTCGGGTGGTGATTGTTGGAGGATCAAAGTCATATATGATTATGAATTATTTTCACATGGTGATCACAAGAATGGACTAAATTATTTGGACTTTTTATGTGTTCATGTATTTCTAAATAATTTTTTGTGATGTATGTGCCGCATTAATATTTTATTTAATTTTTATTTAATTTTAAATATTATGATTTTACTTGTAGAATTAATTCAATGTGGCAGCAGGTCATTATTATATGAGTTATTTGTACACTTTTTATGATTTGATGATTTGTACAGTAGTTATAGGTTTATAGCGCAGTTTTTTTGAGGGATTCACACCTTAAATTTGTTTTTGATTAAAAAAAAAAAAAACCTATACTGTACTATTAAACTGGACAATTTGTACAAAGTTGGGGGTTTCAGCTTTTTTTTTTTAAGAGAAAATTTTCCCATAGCTTTTAGATCAGTTGCGGCTGCTACTTTTACTGGTCAATTGAGGTCTATTATTACTTGGTTTAAAAAAACTCTGGTATGGAGATGTATTGCATATCTGGTGGTCATGCCCGAGACTGTTTCGTTTTTGGTCTCGTGTGTTTGGCCTCCTTTTCACCTTGTTCCATCTCTCCATACGCCGGGATGCTCAGTATGCTTTGCTTCATTGTACCATACCGGGCCTCTTGGCTCACCAGCAGAAGTTGGCTTCCTATCTGTTTTTATCGGCCACTAGAACAATTGCTCAGGCCTGGAAGAGTCCGTTTGTCCCTCTTCAGGGGGTGCGGGATCGTATGACCACTATGATGCTCAACGAGTATATGTCGAGTATCCGCAACGACTCCCAACGTAAAGTTTTGAAAATATGGGAGCCGTGGTTGCAATATGTCTTTCCCTCACTCCCCACGGCTAGTCTGGGGATGTAATGGCGTTCGGTATTGGCGCTCTTGGACCCCTGCTCTTTGCCCACCCTTTTTTTTCTTTTTTTTCTTTCCTCTTTCTTCCTTTTTCTCTCTCTCTCTGTTTTTGGTGTGACTGCACAGCTGCATTTAGTTGTTATAGGAAGTTATATTAATGTTTTGCAACTTATGTGCCATTGATAGCCCCTGCGTGGGCGTACCTTTTGCCCTGTTGGCGTTAGAGCACTGTTTTTCCTTTTTTTGTATTTTGCATTTTTTTTATCTGTGCAATTGATAGCCCCTGCGTGGGCGTATTTTATTGCCTCTGCTTTATATTGTTTAAAAAAATTAATAAAAACCATTGAGATAGAAAAAAAATCTGGTAAAATGAATTAAATCAAGCGCTTTACCACGTTTTGATGCAACACATAGGTGTGGAGCCAGTTTTAATTTTTCTCTACCCTATCCAAAACCAAAAAAAAAAAATTAAGAATTCCATAACTGGTAGCATTGACACTTAATTCTGTAATTTCTGGGGTGCCTCTCATTTTATTCTGTCAAAGTTTGGCTCACCCTTTATGTTGGGAAATAGTTCAAGAACTAAAAGAGCTATAACTATTACTAATAACTGAGCCCTAAAGACTGTTTTGCAGCAAAAATACAGAACAACTGCTATATAGTTGCCTTGTATTGCCATTTATTTTCCCTCTGGTGTCAAAATATTGCCCATACACTTCCCTAAGACTGGGACCAATTAGTCTAACAACAATAACCAACATATATATTTTTTAACATACGTGAGAACACAGAATATCCAATTATCACAGTAAAACAATTAAAAGCAAAAAATGTTTACAGACTCCTAAAAAACATGGTAGTATGACCATATTTGTGACAAATGAGTAATGAGGTTTTTGTGTTTTAAAATATCTATCTTATATTGGTATAAAATTGTGACTTTGACACTAAACCAAAAACAACCAATCACCCCAGTTTTCAAGTAAAAGTAAATATGATTTCTTCGATTCCAGAAGGTGACCTTTAATGAAAAAAAAAACAGGAACGAAGAGAAGATGTGGAAAGCCCTGTAAAGACGTAAAAACCCATCCAGGTCAGTAATCAGTATTAATGGTTGGCTTGTTAGATTGGCAGGAGTAAGAGTCTTCCGTAAGTGGTGGAAGACCTCACCTTCGACTTCGAGCATAGCCACAACTCTAGTGCCTTCAGCCTCGCACACGTACACACCACGGTCCTCGGGAACCACAGACTTAATGGTCAGCTTGGCCACATTCCAATCTTGCTCGACAATGATTCTTTTCCCGTCAGAACTTACGTCTACATCGTTTTTCTTCCAGGTGGCCTGCACTGGCCTAGAGTACTGGCAGATGAACTCTGCGGTGTCATCTTCATCAATGATGAGGTCATTCATTGGACTGACCACCTCAAGAGTTGGATCTGTCAACCAACATGTCAGAGGGACATGCATTAAAGGGCCTTGATGAACATGACTTTGTTTATCTTGCTCATAGCAGTGGAAGCAAAAGCATGATGGCGAATGGATTAGGCTGTGGTTAGCGGTTTCAGCCATGTGGCAGCCATAAATCACTCAAGAGCCAGCTAACTGGCTAGCAGTGGAAGCTTAGTGTACAGGATAGGTCTTTATTACAGTTGTACAATTATAATTTATAGGTACGCTGATGAAGTGGATCTCCAGCTAAGGGACTCTCTCCTACTCTGTAATAAAAACAATGTGGCCAATCCCTACTCACCCTCTTCAAGGCCCAACAATATCTCCAACGTCCTTCTCCATCTTGTGTCACGAGTGCCTTTTGGGTTGAATGGTGGCTAACATCATTCAAACTTCTTCCTGTGAGCCCTGGCTATCATAGACACACCTTCAGGGCTCACAGAACTTGTGGACAGAGCGACACTCACATGCAGGGAAGTAGAACAGGGGTTACCACCAGTCCTCATGTACGGGGCCCAGGCCAGCAGGGGGACCCAGATGTGGGCAGGAGAGAGGGTGATCGGCACAGTGGGGGAACAATTAAGGGAACCAATCTTCTGTATGGCTCTCTCCTCAGCAGCTGAAAGCTGGCTTCTTCTCATCCACCTTCTGCTGGCTTTCAGCTGCTGCAGAGAGAGCCATACAGGGATCAAGTAACTGCCCCCCCCCCCCCCCACAGCCCCTATCACCCTCCCTGTGCACCATATGTTTCCTCCCCTGCCCAAGACCCCCGGTGTTCCCCAACCCCCACAGTGTTGCCAGCTTCCCTCCTTTCCTTCCCACCAGAAGCTGTAAGCAAACAAAAGGGTCCTTTAAGATGGAGAGAGGGCAGAGGATTTGGTAAATATTTCACATTTACCAGCCCCTTCCTTTCCGGAATGAACACAATGAGTGACCGATACCAATCACTCACTGTGTTCATTCATAATTGAAACATAGTAAAGTGTTTTGGGGGCCCTCGTGGTTTCTAAAAGCAGCCCTGCTCACACGTCATTACAGAATGCTGCTCAGTCCAAGAGAAAGGGACCTCCCACCAAAGCTGCCAAGGAAGAAGAGGAAGGGCTTGTGCTATCACCGGACCAGTTTGAAGACCGCAGAAGAAAAAAAGTGTGTATACGGTAAAAAAAAAATCAGAGCACGGTTTCAGGATGGATGGAGAGATTGGCTTAACTGGAGTTCCACTTTTCTGTGTAAAGATTCCAATTCCTACGTTGACCCTGGAAACAAGTCCAGTTTTGATATGTATCAAGGAGAGCATCAAGATCACCAAGGACAGCTCCAACTATGGCGACATCACTAGATGTGCAATGTGGCCCCCTTGATCTTCACAAGCCACTGACTGTTAGCACTTGTAACATGTCCCCGTAACGAAAAAAGTTACCTCAACCCCAACTTTCTTCCTGCAGCCTAAATGAGGATGACTTCCCGCGCCTTCCAGCTACATCCTGGGGAATACAGAGCAGACGAAATCTCGCAAAAAGATGCTCTTGTAACGGGGTGGAGATTGAAGCTGCTCTGCATTTCCCAGGAATCGCCCTGGAAGGTGATGCCATGCCCAGGAATGCAGAAGAAGGCGGTAAGTCAGTGGTTCTCAACCTTCCTAATGCCGCAACCCTTTAATACAGTTCCTCATGTTGTGGTGACCCCCAGCCATAAAATTATTTACCCAGTAATTATAATTCATGAAGTGTCGTTTTACCTCCAATACTGCTGCTTTCAACACAGTAGCTGCTTTCAACACAGTAGCTGCTTTCTACACAGTAGCTGCTTTCTACACAGTAGCTGCTCTTTACACATTGGAAATATGTGTTTTCCAATGGTCCTAGGTGACCCCTGTGAAAGGGTCGTTCGACCCCCAAAGGGGTCGCGACCCACAGGTTGAGAACCACTGGGGTAAGGCAAGTTTATTTCCAATTTTTTATTTTTTTACATTTAACATCTATTAACAGTAGGCAGTCGGTAATGGCGCAGCAGCTTTGGCCATTTAAGCAGACCTTACATTTTACAGCAAGGTCCACTTTAAATGAGTACAGTATGTTGGCATGCCCACCCTCCTCAGCTGCCCAGGAATTTGGCTCAGGTTGCACGTGGCATTTGAAGTACAGATATACTAAATGTTATTACTCTCCAATTCATAGCCTGCGATATAAAGGAACGTAGTCATTTGTTATACAAATATATATAATATATATATATTTAATATATATTAAGCATATATTAAATATTTAGCATTGATTTCGTATCCTGTACACTTGGCACGGGTTTAAATACTAAAATTATAACACACTTTATCCATCAACACACTCCTCCTAAAAATCTTAGATAGAGTCAACATTAGTGTTTTTACAGTAAACTTGCACTAAGACAAAAAAAAGTGGGCTGTAGGCCCTGGCTGTATGGATCACAAGCAGGGGCGGACTGACCATTTGGAAACTCGTGCACTGCCCGAGGGCCCGGTGTCAGTAGGGGCCCCATGAGATGCCCCTGGTACCTTTTTCATAGCCTTTTTTGAGTTTGGGCAAGGACACAGGGCCCCCATGATCCCCTATTGCCCGGGGGCCCCATGAGTTGTCAGTCCACCCCTGATCACAAGCCTGGTTAAATAGAACTTTGCTTTTGGTCGATATACATAAATCCATCAGTGGTTCATATAGTGAACTCGATGTAGAGTTATTCCCCCTGAGGTCATCACAGAGGACAAGGGGGCGCTCTTTACGGCTGGAGGAAAAGAGATTTCATCTCCAAACACGGAAAGGTTTCTTCACAGTAAGAGCTGATTTTGAAACTCAGAATTTTGACTAATAATCTCAGAGTTTTGATTTATAATCTCAGAATTCTGATTTATAATCTCAGAGTTATGACTTTGAAATTCAGAATTTTCTTTAATACATTTTAGGATGGGCCCAGGGCTCTTCTGTACGAAGCAGCTCTGTACCCGAAGAAAATGTAGGTTTGCATCGGACCACCATTTGGTACACTCACAGGCTTGGAAAATCATGTTTGTTATTATCATTTGGAAAAAGGTTCACCTTATAATCATCTGAAATCTCTTTTAGATCTCAGGATTCTGACTTTAAAAGTCAGAGTTTTGTTTAATAAACGTTAGGATAACCCTTTTGGCTCTTCTGTATGACACAGCTCTGTACCCAAAGACAGTTTGTAATATTTTTTGGGACACTCACAGGCAGGGGCGGACTGACCATTGGGGAACTCGGGCATTGCCCGAGGGCCCGGTGTCAGTAGGGGGCCCCATGAGATGTCCCTGGTACCTTTCATAGGCTTTTTTGGGTGTGGTTTGAGTGTGGGCGAGGACACAGAGGCCCCATGATTCCATATTGCCCAGGGGCCCCATGAGTTGTCACTCAGCCACTGCTCACAGGTTTGGAAAATCACGTTCATTATTGTTTGGAAAAAAGGTTCCCCTTAAAAACATCCAAAATGTCTTTTATAAATTACTTGCTGTGTTTGTTGTTTTTTGTATGTCAAGGGGGCGCTCTTTACATCTGGAGGAAAAGAGATCTCATCTCCAAATATGAAAAGGTTTCTTCACAGCAGGGGCAGACTGACAATTTGGAAACTCGGGCACTGCCTAAGGGCCCGGGGTCAGTAGGGGGCCCCATAAGATGCCCTTGGTACCTATTTCATAGGCTTTTTTGAGTTTGGGCAAGGACACAGGGGCCCCATGATCCCCTATTGCCCGGGGGCCCCATGAGTTGTCAGTCCACCCCTGCTTCACAGTGAGAGCTGTGAGAATGTGGAATAAACTCCCTCCAGAGTTGGTTGTGGCCAGCTCAGTGGATTGCTGTAGGAAAGTCCTGGATTCTTTCTTGGATACACAGAATATAACTGGATATAACATTTATAGGTAAAGTTGATCCAGGGAATATCCGATTGCCTCTCGGGGGATCAGGAAGGTATTTTTTCCCTGCAGGAACAAATTGGATTGTGCTTTGCTGGGTTTTTTATTTTGCCTTCCATGGTGGGTGTAGGATTATAATTTTTTTTTTTGGTTGAACTGGATGGACTTTTGCCTTTTTTCAGCCACACTAACCATGGAACTATGATAAATAAATATATATATATATATATAAGACCTGAACTTAGAAACATATGTGTGCTTTCACTGTTGACTTTTGAGGCTGTCATGCCGATCCTCTGTTTTAAATACTTTCGGATTCACTGACCTGGCAAAAAAGTGTGCATATCCAGTGTGACCTCACTTGTACCAGGACACGGACTCAGGATATTACTGAAGCTGCAAAATCAGGCTCACTTCCGCATATAAACCAATCAGCTTCAGTTTGATCAATTAAGCTTTAGCAATAAAACCTGGAAGCTGATTGGTTTCTCTGCAGAGGTGAGCCTGATTTTGCAGCTTTAGTAAATAAACCCCATAGTGTTTTATGAAGGAGGTATTTAATAGATGACTATATATTTCCCTTTTGACAGGTCTCCTTTTAATAACCTGACATTAAAAAGTAAAAAAGAAAATGCTCCTTTGGCTTAACCACTTGCCGTCCGGCCGCTGTATGTAAATGGCTGGACGGTGGCAGTGCAGGGGCGGGTTGCTGTTCATAAACGGTGCCAACCATTTTGGATTGTGTGCGCTCCCTGGGAGTGCGCATCACCGCGATCTGGTGCCCGCTGTGTCCCCCCAAAGCACCACTCCGCAAATTTCCCCTCCTAGAACATCTCATCTCCTGCTGCCCTCTAAATTCCCCCTCCCAACACAAATCTCCTCTCCCCAATCTTCTCATGGTGCCCCCCCAACCTCACATGATACCACAGTGCCCAGGGCAGCCCCCCTTCTGCCCACCCCTTGTCTCGGCCTTGAGTATGCCCCGGCTTCAGTGGGAGTAAAAAAAAAATTCCCCTGTATTAGTGGTCAGTGGGAAAAAGAATGCCGCAGCATCAACAAAACTAATAAAATAATTTGGGTTTGGTGGTCAGTAGGAGTGAAACTTTTAGGCTTCTTGAAAGTGAAGCTCATCCTAGCAGCCGGCAATGATCCTTAGATGGTGCTGTCCGAAAGTGCCTGCAGAGTTCCAGCAGTGAGACCATCTGGCCACTAGAGGTGTAATGTGGCACATTGGAAACATAACTCCATTGATGATGCCGTGATCCTTTCTCTCCTGGCCACCCAATCCACATGCCTAGATATGGGTCTGCTTGGGAACCTTAATATAGTAGTGGCAGAGATACCACTCCTATTTATGACATTTATCCTGAACAGCCAAAGTTCGTTCTGAAATCATGTTCGGACCAAACTTTGAGCTCATCTCTATTGACCATATATGGTTGTAACCAAATATGGCCAATTTTTTCACCTAGGATCCCCAGTGAGTGCTTACATCACTGGACACCATGATTGACTTTCTTGATGATGCCATGATCCTTTCATGGCCACCCATTCCACAAGCCTTGATAAGGGTCTGGTTGGAATATTAAGGTGAACCTTAATATAGTAGTGCTAGAGATACCACTTCTATATATGACAATTGTCCCAGATAACCAAAGTTCATTCCAAACTAGAGTTCGGACCGAACCTGAAGCTCATCCCTATTGACCATATATGGTCTTGGTAAAATATGGTCGATGACTCAACCTAGCATCCCCATCCCTGAGTTTACATTAGTGGACCCTGTAATTGATGATGGCGATACATCAATTGATGCCATGATCGACTCCATTGATGATCCCATAGGAGATCCTTTCTTTCCTGGCCCCCCACTCCACATGCCTAGATAAGGGTCTGCTTGGAACATTAAAGGGAACCTTAATATAGTAGTGGTAGAGATACCACTACTAATAAATGACATTTGTCCTGGACAGCCAAAGTTTGTTCTGAACTCGTGTTCGGACCGAACTGTGAGTTCATTCCTATTGACCATATATGGTCAATGACTTCAACTAGGATCCCCAGCCCTGTGTTCACATCACTGGACTCCATGATTCCTGCTTGGAATATTAAAGGGAACCTTGATATAGTAGTGGCAGAGATACTACTCCTATATATGACATTTATCCTGAACAGCCAACGTTCATTCTGAAATCATGTACGGACCAAACTTTGAGCTCATCTCTATTGACCATATATGGTCCTGACCAAATATGGCCAATTTTTTCACCTAGGATCCCCAGTGAGTGCTTACATCACTGGACTCCGTGATTGCCAATGGATATACATCACTGGACACCATGATTGACTTTCTTGATGATGCCATGATCCTTTCATGGCCACCCAGTCCACAAGCCTTGATAAGGGTTCCTGTTTGAATATTAAAGGGAACCTTAATATAGTAGTGGTAGAGATACAATTGTCCCGGATAACCAAAGTTCATTCCAAACTAGTGTTTGGACCAAACCTGAAGCTCATCCCTATTGATCATATATGGTCTTGGTAAAATATGGTCGATGACTCAACCTAGGATCCCCATCCCTGAGTGTACATTAGTGGACCCTGTAATTGATGATGGCGATACATCAATTGATGCCGTGATTGACTCCATTGATGATCTCATAGGAGATCCTTTCTTTCCTGGCCCCCCACTCCACATACCTAGATAAGGGTCTAGATAAGGGTCTGCTTGGAACATTAAAGGGAACCTTAATATAGTAGTGGTAGAGATACCACTACAATAAATTATATTTGTCCTGGACAGCCAACGTTCGTTCTGAACTTGTGTTCGGACCGAACCGTGAGCTCATTCCTATTGACCATATATGGTTGTGACCAAATATGGTCAACGACATCCCCAGCCCTGTGTTCACATCACTGGACTCCATGATTGACAATGGATATGCATCACTGGACACGCGTGATTGACTCTCTTGATAGTGCCATGATCCTTTCATGGCCTCCTAGTCCACATGCCCTAGATGAGGGTCTGGTTGGAGTATTAAGGGGAACCCCATGCTATTTATTAAAATAAATGTGTACTGTCCCTTGAAAAAAGGTAGAAAACGAGTACATTTTATAGTTTCTTAATTACAGATTGTCAATAGATCACTTGTCACCATGATCGACGGTGAATGTACATAGATGAGCGCTGTGATTGATAATCGATTTGGGGCCTGAGAAGGACTGCTGTTTTAAAGACTATATTAATTATAAGTACAACAGGCAGAGTGCTGCACCCATCAAATCCATATTGTACTGATATGTCTTTAGTACAGTAAATTGGGACGTCTATGGATATATGCATTATGCCCTTTGCATTGTTTGCAAAAGTGTTCCTTTTTGGGAAGGGTTGTTTTTCTGAAATTGCACAATGGTTATGTTATATCTAGATGCAAAATCATTTTAGCAAAGTTCTAAAACAGAAAAAAAAAGTTTCCCCCTAAAAACACTGAGTGACTCCATCCATATTTTGTAACAGATTTTTAAAGCACCAAAACTTTAAAGAGGAAAAAAAAAATGTTATTAAGGAGAAGGTCAAATCAAAGACGTAAAAGTCAGCGCTTGACACATGAGGTCCTATCATTTTTTACCATTTGTTTCAAATTGTGCATCAGGATTTGCTCCAAAAAAAGCAATGTAAATGCAAAGTGCAGTAACCCACCCCAGCAGCCTAGCGGAACACTTCTCTTTATTGGGTGTCTCCAATGAAAAGGAAAAAATCAAATTCTTCGAAATGCGTTACTGCACTTTTCACATCATGATTGCCCTAGTTTATTAAATCACTTTATGTCTCGTTCTTTGCTTATAAAGCCACTTTAAAAAAACATTTCATAATGAAAATAAATAATAAATGATAACTAAATCAACCCAACCTAACTAAAAAAAACATTGAGGAATGTTAAATTTTTTTGGAATTGTCTCCTTTGTGGGAGACGTTATAATGACATTGTAATAATTTTGTGGGTTTTACATCAAATCTATGGACATGTTCTCAGTTCTGGTGCTTTGTTGTACAAATTAAATTTATGCTGAACAAGGTTAGCTGTTGAGCTAGTTGTTATATTGCTACATGGTATTAGATTACTACTAGTGTTTTACCTCCTCTAGAGACTTTACCAACCACAACACCATCAGTTATAATACAGCCTTCTGCATGACACCTCAACCCAGATCTGTCCCAAAAGGACCCTTTCGTTTTTAAATCCTGTTTATTATTTTAATCTTATCAAATTTTTCTAAAATTTGCTTTTTTTTTTAATAGCTGTTTTCCATAAAAGCATTTGACCCGATTCTCAACTAAGAGTCAGGCCTTCTTCATATTCCTCTTGAGATCCATGTTAACAAAGTTCCTTCTCCCGTTCCCCTCTCCGCAAACTAAAAGCTTTTTTTTCCCCTTCTAAATAAAAACTGTCTGTCAGGGCTCTGTCCTTGGCAGAGGTGTTAGGAGACCTGGCACCCCTGCCAGTACCTTGCATGGCCGCAGAAGTTCACATCGGCACAAATTTGCCGCCAAACGGCCTTTATAAGGATGCCCTGCACTACTCTCAGGTGCTGGTTGATCTCTGGCTTCCCAGTACCTTGTTCCTGTGTTATTGTGATCTGTGATTTCCTGATACCGACTCGGCTTGCTCTTGGACCTGTCTTCTCTGCTTAACCCCTGATCTGACCTCGGCTTGGCTATCGGATATTCCCTCTTGCTCCTCTGTGTATGACCTCGGCTTGGCTATCGGATATTCCCTCTTGCTCCTCTGTGTATGACCTCGGCTTGGCTATCGGATATTCCCTCTTGCTCCTCTGTGTATGACCTCGGCTTGGCTATCGGATATTCCCTCTTGCTCCTCTGTGTATGACCTCAGCTTGGCAAATGGATATTCCCTCTTGCTCCTCTGTGTATGACCTCGGCTTGGCTATCGGATATTCCCTCTTGCTCCTCTGTGTATGACCTCAGCTTCGCTATCGGATATTCCCTCTTGCTCCTCTGTGTATGACCTCAGCTTCGCTATCGGATATTCCCTCTTGCTCCTCTGTGTATGACCTCGGCTTGGCTATCGGATATTCCCTCTTGCTCCTCTGTGTATGACCTCGGCTTGGCTATCGGATATTCCCTCTTGCTCCTCTGTGTATGACCTCGGCTTGGCTATCGGATATTCCCTCTTGCTCCTCTGTGTATGACCTCGGCTTCGCTATCGGATATTCCCTCTTGCTCCTCTGTGTATGACCTCGGCTTGGCTATCGGATATTCCTGCTTGCTCCTCTGTGTATGAACTTGGCTTGGCTAACAGATATTCTCTCTTGCTCTCTGTGTAGGACCTCGGCTATCCCATCTGACTACGTCTGCTCTGATCCTCACCTGGTACCTGACCTTGGCTTTGAACCGGCTATCATGTGATCCTCTGTTTCCTGGAAGGCTTGCATACATTGCACAGGCACCACCTGTCTGCAGACCCCATCTCAGTGCATCAGCCATGCTCCTGGGTGGACCACCAACGAGCACTCCTACAGGCGACCTGTGCCACTTTGGGCCTGACTCCTGTGACCCACTCTCAGGGAACTTAGCCGCAAGGGAAGCACTCTCTCCATTGGCCTCTAACACCAGGTACGTGATACTGTCCCTCTCATTTACAATATAAGTCGAACTAAGCCTTTCTCAACCCCTTTAACAGAGAAGAACCCTTGAAGTAAATTTCAGGTCTCATTGGGACCCCTGCTAATAGTTACCATTGCTACAGCTCAAGACACATCAGCATGAACAGCGAGGTGTAGACATAGAAATAAATATAAGAATAAGAAATATTCAATATTTCTAAATATTATAATAATATAGAAAAAAGAATATGCAATACTTTGCATAGTTGACATCCAGAGCTGCTCTTTGCTACAAATATACTTTCAGGAATGCTAATGAAATGAATAATAATGATGGTAAGAAAAGAAAAGCAGACAATGAAAACTGTAGTGTTCTTCTCCATTGGTGGAACCCAATTACATTGGAAGCCAGTGAAGTGCCCCCTTTTACTGTAGGTCATTGAAAAAGGACCCCCTAGATTGGTGGTCAGTTAGGAAAAGACACTTTGCACTGGTGTTCTTTGAAGAAGGGCCCCTTAGATTGCTGGTGAGTGTGGGAAGAAACCCTTACACCAGTTATTGGTGATAAAGGGTCCTTTAGGTAGGTAGTCAGTGAAGAAGGGACCTCCTAAGCAAGCCATACATTGTCCAATTTTCTTTTCTGCAACCACGGGTTTCAGGAAAGAAAACTGATTGATTCCCCCATCCACACAGTCAGTATTGATGGGGCATTCCCTCCCTGCAGTGCTATTGGGTTCTACCAGTGGGGAGCCTTTCTCCAGCCAGCAGAACACAGTGATCACGGCTAGCAGCTACAGCCACCAGCAGTGATAGCATGCAAAAAAATCCCATAGGCTGGTTGTGCTGAAGTCGATTGCCCATAAATGGATAAAATCTTGGCTGGTCCCTGCTGAACTGGCCGAGATTCAATCCATCTATGGCTGACTTTACACTAATGGTCAGTGAAAAAGGGCTAATTAGATTGAGGGCAAGCGGGAGAAAATTCCCCGTACACTTGTAGTCAGAGGATGAAGGGCCCAATTACATGAGTAGTCAGTGGGAAGAATGTTCCTTACAGTGTTGGTTAATGGGAAGAATGCCCTTCAAGGATAGAAAAAGATCAATGGTCCATTTAGCCGGCCAAACTTGGACTGAAATTCGGTCAGTCCCTGCTGAACCGCCGGACTTTTGATTCAAGTCTGGGCATTCTGGTTGCACAGAAGTCCATCGACTGATCAACTTCTGTACAACTGTCCTGTAGGATTTTCCCCGCTGATCAGTGTATTCTAACAGTGGGAAAGTCACCCCACTGTCAGAATACAATACCTCAGCAGAGAGGATTCCCCCATCCACATCAAGTGTGTGGATGGGGGAATCAAGTCAGTTTTTTTCATTCAAGCCACTAGTTGAACATAAAAACAAACAAAAAAGCAGAGTAATCTATGGGCTGCTTTAGACCAATGACCACTAACGGGAGGACTGACCATTTGGAAACTTGGGCACTGCCCGAGGGCCCAGGGTCAGTAGGGGGCCCTATGAGATGCCCCTGGTACCTTTTTCATAGGCTTTTTTGAGTTTGGGCAAGGACACAGGGGCCCAATGATCCCCTATTGCCCGGGGGCCCCATGAGTTGTCAGTCCGTCCCTGACCCCTAAGATCAATGATTATATAAGGGGTCACTTATCTGAGCAGCAGATATTACTCATTGCTCAGAGGACCCTTCACAAACTGAGGATTCCCTTATGGAACCCAGATTGAGAAAGGTTGGTCTAACTTAAGTGACGTCAGGAGAGTAAGGCTGGCCACCAGCTTAGGGCTTGTAACGGGGGTGCGGGAAGTTGATGTTGTTTATTGACAAGAGAGAGGAGAAAGAAGACTGAAGTACAACCAAGGTGTGCAGCCTTCAAAAAAGAAATAATAAAAAATCTATATTAAAAAAAATAAAAATAATAATAATAATAATAATAAAAAATAAAAATAAATATATATATAATAGAGAAAAAGTGAGCTCTTAGATCTAAATCGCTGCCGGCATTTAGTATGGACCTCTCTAACCTCAAACAAAATAATACATATATAATGCAGCGCTGCATTATATATGTATTAAATAAATATATATATGTATATATATATATATATATATATACTGTATATGTATATATTTATATATATGTGTGTATATATATATATATATGTATATATTTAAAAAAAATATTATTTATATATATATATATATATATATACTGTATATATATATATATATATATTAAAAAAAAAATTATATATATATATATATATATATATATATATATATATATATATATAAATATATTCTATACCCTATACTTCATTCAAAAGTCTGGCTGTTTCTATGGGAAAAGGTGGCAAAAAAGTATTTTACCGATCTTCTTTTTGTTTTTTGTTAACTTTTTTGAGTATAGATCTACGTTTGAAGTTATCGGTAAACTAACGCTACAGCAAACTATAATGCTTTATTTTTATTTTTTTCTTATCAAAATCTTTGACTAATTTGCTGACCTTACTACAAAGTTTTGCTTGTACTTGTGGGGAAAAAAATTTAAAGTGCCTTGCCCACTAATAGTTTAAAGTATATGTAAACCCAAAGACATAAATGTAGTGAACATAAGTAATGAAGCTCTTAGTTATGGTATACATACACTTTGAGCTGTTGTTAGCCTTTGCCCAATGGCTAGAGGACCTCCATAGATCGTAGGTCAGGGGTGTCAAACTGGCGGCCCTCCAGCTGTTGCCAAACTGCAAGTCCCATCATGCCTCTACCTTTGGTAGTCATGCTTGTAACTGTCAATCTTGTAGTTTGGCAACAGCTGGAGGGCCACCACGTTGACACCCGTGTCGTAGGTAGACTCACTAAAGTCAATAGGTACAGACAGAGGGAAAACCTCCCACGATCCACCAAAAAATAGAAGGCAGCCTTGAAAACTACAATCATAATACGTTCAAGTCCAGAATCTTTATTCTTTTGCAAGACTAGAAGGTTTGGTAGATTCTTCAACATCTGACACTTCCAGGTGTGTCAGATGCTTGAGTACCTCACTGTCTTGAGTCCATCCATTGGACACTGCCTCATTTGTGAGCCTCAGGGACCCATTTGAAGGAGCAAGTAGCAGGTGGAACAACAGCATGCATGGGGGGGGGGGAGCAAGGATCCTATTTACTGATGGTGGACCTGCTAAGCATCATGCTTCCTATTTTTTAATATCCTTGTAGCCCTAATTCCTTCCCATCCCCGAACCCCATTCAGTTTCCACTTCCACACACTCGCCCTTGATCCAGAAAGGGAAAACACTAGCAGACGGTTGAAACCAGCTCATGTTAGGCTTGTGTTAGTCTTTTTAAAATACCTTTGATTAACAGTTTAGCAGAAGATACGAGAGAGCCAGCTCTGAAGGTGACAACGCCAGAGTCATTGGTCCCCAGGTTTTTTAGCGTTAGGGTGTGGACAGTGCCTCCGTGGACAGAGATCTCATTGACGGGGCTGTTCTGTAGGGGAGAGCCGTCCAGCCACCACTGAACATTCCGCACGTACGGACTGGACAGCTCGCAGGAGAAAATGGCCGTCTCCCCCGCAAAGACATCTGTGTTCTTTAAAGCAGACACTATGTCTACGTTACTCTCTGGTGACGGGTTCGAAGGTTAGAAAGAAAAAAACATCAAACAATGGTAAAAACAGGATGCTAGTGAAAAAAAAAACAAAACACCTTAGTTTACCAAAATTGCAATTCTTAAAAGTGTACTAGACTTGACATCATTTCCTCAAAGGCAAGACATTATTACTGTAAACAATGAAAAACTGGAATTTATATACATTTATTTAAATTGACATTATATAATGGAGAACTGATTCTTCTTGTAGGCAAGTAAAACAAATGATTTTGTCCAACCGTTTAAAGACCAACTGTGAAGCATGGGGAGAAGACACAAAAATCTAGTAATGTGTTTGAATACCATGTAGTAGTAAACCTTTTTAAAACAGTAAATGCAAGGGGAAGGAGCAGAGTGGAACACCGAGAATGAATTGCTCCACAAAGGTTGGTGAGGGCTTTTTTTTAAGTTTATTTATTGCCTGTTAAAGTCCAAATGAACTCTCTGTTTAAATTAGCTACATACATTCCAAGTGCAAACATTGAGGATGAATTACTCCACATTACTTGTAGCTACAAAGGCCGGTGAGAGCTTTTTTTTTTTAAAGTGTTACTAAACCCAGGACCCTGCATTCACTATATCTGCTCTCCCCGGACCCTGCATTCACTATATCTGGTCTCCCCCTACTGTGCATTCATTATATCTGGTCTCCCCTGACCCTGTATTCTCTATATCCGCTCTCCCCGGACCCCGCATTCACTATATTCGGTCTCCCCGGACCCCGCATTCACTATATCCGCTCTCCCCAGACCCTGCATTCACTATATCCGCTCTCCCCAGACCCTGCATTCACTATATCCGCTCTCCCCGGACCCTGCATTTGCTATACCGGTCTCCCCGGACCCTGCATTTGCTATACCGGTCTCCCCAGACCCTGCATTTGCTATAACGGTCTCCCCGGACCCTGCATTCGCTATATCCACTCTCCCCGGACCCTGCATTCACTATATCTGCTCTCCCCGGACCCTGCATTCACTGTATCTGGTCCCCCCGGACCCTGCTTTCACTATATTCGCTCTCCCCGGACCCTACATTCACTATATCTGCTCTCCCTGGACCCTGCATTCACTATATCCGCTCTCCCCTAACCCTGAATTCACTATATCTGGTCTCCCCGGACCCTGCATTCACTATATCCGCTCTCCCCAGACCCCGAATTCACTATATCCGCTCTCTCCGGACCCCGCATTCTGTATATCCGCTCTCCCCAGATCCTGCATTCACTATATCCGCTCTCCCCGGACCCTGCATTCACTATATCCGCTCACCCCGGACCTTGCATCCACTATATCTGCTCTCCAACGACCCTGCATTCACTATATCCGGTCTTCTCAGACCCCGCATTCACTATATCCGCTCTCCCCGGACCCTGCATTCACTATATCCGCTCTCCCCGGACCCTGCATTCACTATATCCGCTCTCCCCGGACCCCGCATTCACTATATCCGCTCTCCCCGGACTCTGCATTCACTATATCCGCTCTCCCCGGACTCTGCATTCACTATATCCGCTCTCCCCGGACCCTGCAATCACTATATCTGGTCTCCCCGGACCCCACATTCACTATATCCGCTCTCTCCGGACCCCGCATTCACTATATCCGCTCTCCCCGGACTCTGCATTCACTATATCCGGTCTCCCACAGTACGCAGAATATGGAAATGCAATAATTTTAGTAAATATAAACTGCTAAATACCTTTTCTCATCAGCAGTATATAGCAGTCTTGTGACTTCTGTGTCCAGCCCACCACTAGCTAAAGCTTTTAGGAGGAGCTTTCTTTCTGCTCTAGGAGGATGCAGAATCCCTGACCTCTGTCTGGACCAGGGGCGGACTGACAACTCATGGGGCCCCCTGGCAATAGGGGATCATGGGGCCCCTGTGTCCTTGCCCAAACTCAAAAAAGCCTATGAAAAAGGTACCAGGGGCATCTCATGGGGCCCCCCTACTGACCCCGGGCCCTCGGGCAGTGCCCGAGTTTCCAAATGGTCAGTCCGCCCCTGGTCTGGACAGTGCTGATTGGCCCTGTGCTAATCACATGCCCTCTGCCAAGAAAAAAAAACCCTCTCTAGCAATACACGCCAAACTGAGCATGTGCAGAAGGGCTAGGGGTTCAGTTTGTATCAGGTGGCCATTCCAACAAGAGGAGGATCAGAGCAGACAGGATCAAACAGCCTTTTTACACAATGTGGAGGATTGATCCCTTAGGCTCCACAGTGAGTATAACAAGCATGCTTTGCTGCATCTACAGACTGTTTGTGCTGATGTGGGTTTAGTAACACTTTCGGTTTATTTATTGCCTGTTAAGGTCCAAATGAACTCTCTGTTTAATTTAGCTACATACATTCCAAGTGCATCAAAATACAAATCTTACTATTGGCCTTCTTAGAAAGCAGCCACAGCCTAGGTAAAGAATTCTGTCCCCGGCCAGTAGGCTGCCAAGTAGACCCTTGTCCCTTGTGTGGAAGCAATGGCCAATCTGTGGTTCAATACCCCCCATGCCAAGTCAGAGCAACTTTAATGCTTCCAGAGGGAACTGCAGCACTTGTTGGGCTAAAGAATCTGCAGAATCCGACTCTTCTGGGTGTGTCAGATTAGTGGTCCTGCAACAGTACCCAACAGTAGCCACAGCCTAAGTAAAGAATTCTGTCCCCGGCCAATAGGCTGCCAAGTAGACCCTTGTCCCTTGTTTGGAAGTGATGGCCAACCTGTGGTTCAATACGCCCCAAGTCAAAGCAAATCTAATGCTTCTAGAGGGTAACTGCAGCACTTGCTGGGCTAAATAATCTGCAGAATCCGTCTCTTCTGGGTGTGTCAGATTTGTGGTCCTGCAACAGTACCCAACAGTGCCACAGCCTAAGTAAGGAATTCTGTCCCCGGCCAGTAGGCTGCCAAGTAGACCCTTGTCCCTTGTGTGGAAGCGATGGCCAATCTGTGGTTCAAAAGGCCCCAAGTCAGAGCAAATCTAATGCTTCTAGAGGGAACTGCAGCACTTGCTGGGTTAAAGAATCTGCAGAATCCGACTTTTCTGGGTGTGTCAGATTTGTGGTCCTGCAACAGTAGCCACAGCCTACATAAAGAATTCTGTCCCCAGCCAGTAGGCTGCCAAGTAGACCCTTGTCCCTTGTGTGGAAGTGATGGCCAATCTGTGGTTCAATACACCCCAAGTCAGAGCAAATCTAATGCTTCTAGAGGGAACTGCAGCACTTGCTGGGCTAAATAATCTGCAGAATCCGACTCTTCTGGGTGTGTCAGATTTGTGGTCCTGCAACAGTACCCAACAGTAGCCACAGCCTAAGTAAAGAATTCTGTCTCAGGCCAGCTGCCAAGTAGACGCTTGTCCCTTGTGTGAAAGCGATGGCCAATCTGTGGTTCAAAAGGCCCCAAGTCAGAGCAAATCTAATGCTTCTAGAGGGAACTGCAGCACTTGCTGGGTTAAATAATCTGCAGAATCCGACTTTTCTGGGTGTGTCAGATTTGTGATCCTGCAACAGTACCCAAGAGTAGCCACAGCCTACATAAAGAATTCTGTCCCCGGCTAATAGGTTGCCAAGTAGACCCTTGTCCCTTGTGTGGAAGCGATGGCCAATCTGTGGTTCAAAAGGCCCCAAGTCAGAGCAAATCTAATGCTTCTAGAGGGAACTGCAGCACTTGCTGGGCTAAATAATCTGCAGAATCCGACTCTTCTGGGTGTGTCAGATTTGTGGTCCCGCAACAGTACCCAACAGTGACCAACGGGAGGAACCACAGCAGGCTGCAGGGGACACTCATCTTAACACTCCAGGATCTGTTGGATTCTACAGATTCTTTAGATCTTCACTACAACGGAGAGGCTCTTATTCTTGTATAGAGTACATGGTATCAAGTGTCTTTCCTCATGTCCTCCTTGGCCTTTGGTGTGACAAGGGACAATTCAGGAACCGACTGAGAAAATTTTATGTAGCAAATAAAATCATGAGATCACAATAAAAAAAAAAAAAAATTAACAAAATCTTTGTAGACCTGAAAGGTTCACCAGGGACCCCATCCTAACATTAGTTACCTTGTACGAAGACGGAGGCGGCGGTCTGGGCGGAATCCGTACTGCAGGCGTATTGGCCGCAATCTTCCAGGTTCACGTGATGGATCACTAGTTCAACTAAAGTGCCGCTTTGCCTCATCTCATACTTATCACTGGGTTGTAGCACCAGCGCTCCTTT
Organism: Staurois parvus; assembly: GCF_062004578.1. NCBI lineage: Eukaryota > Metazoa > Chordata > Amphibia > Anura > Ranidae > Staurois > Staurois parvus. Next base: position 375,364 of record NW_028319041.1, read on the forward strand.
CCTCCATTCTACGGGGGCTCCGTCTTTGGAGACCTGGGACTGCAACACCGCCGTTCCCCCTTCCTCCGGTTCAATGTTATGGAGCTCTTGTGTGAAAACTATGGGCAAGGCTGAAACACATCATCCACAGGGAACAGAGAGAAATGATTAATGACACATACAGACAGTAGAAATGGCCGATGCCTCAGGTGCCACAGGGTAAGGGGCAGCAAAAGGCTGAAAAAAAGTGATATTAAAGCTTTGGGGGGGGGGGGGGGTTAATAACAAACATGTCATACATACCTGCTCTGTGTGATGGTTGTGCTTAGAGCAGCCCCCATACCTCCCACGGGCGCTCATGGCTCCTCCCCCTTGACCAGCGGCCCCAATAGCAAGCCGCTACTACACCGCTACACCACTACTACACCGCTACACCACTACTACACCGCTACACCGCTACTACACCGCTACTACACCGCTTCTCCACTGATCCCCACCAACTTCTGGGTTCCGTGCCGAATGGCTGCCCTGCTGCATTGTGAACACAGGAGGTCGGCCACTCACCATGGGCACCATTCAGAGATCACTTTGCATTTTCTGAATGAATGTAAAGCATTCTCTGATTGGATGAGGCAAAGGGCCTGGCATCAGAAAATGCAAAGTGTTCTCTTAGGGCAGCACAGTGGCTAAATGGTTAGCACTTGGCCTGGCAGTACTCGGGTCGTTGGTTTGAATCCCAACCATGGCACCACCTGCCTGGAGTTTGCATGTTCTTCCTGTGCCTGCGTGGGTTTCCTCAGGGTACTCCGGTTTCCTCCCACACTCCAAAGACATGCTGGTAGGTTAATTGGATCCTGTCTAAATTGGCCCTAGTCTGTGTATGTATGAATGTGAGTTAGGGACCTTAGATTGTACGCCCCTTGAGGGTAAGGGACTGATGTGAATGTACAATATATGTATAGAGCGGCGTAAATTGACGGCGCTGTATAAGTACCTGAAATAAATAAATAAATAAATAATGGCTCCCACATTGAGTGGCTGACTTCTTGGGTTTGCAATGCAGTAGGGCAGCCACTCAGGACAGGGCCTGGCATGCTTGAGGAGCTAGCTGGTCCAACATAACTACTGTATGTACAAAATGCCATTCCTGGAATTCTTCTTTAAAACACAACTTGGCTTCCAGTTTTAATTAGCTAAATACATTTCAGGAGCATCAAAACAAAAGTCTTACAGTTCATTTTCTCTACAAGCAGCCACACAGACATGTTCGAAGCCTCCAGAAACAAATGGCTGCCTTGGGTCATGTTTATGGACTCTGGTGGGTTTTTGACCCTGACGTGAGTCCTCTTCCCTCTCTCCCTTTACTCATAATTGCAAAACCATATCCTCCATTCTATTCATGACCCCAAATGACTGATTCACTTTGTAATACACACTCTCCGGCCACTTTATTGGGTCCACCTTGCTAGCACCAGGTTGGACCCCCTTTTCCCCCCAGAACTGCCTTCATTCTTGGTGGCATGGATCCAACAAGGTGTTGGAAATGTTCCTCCGAGATTCTGGTCCATACTGACAGGAGTTGCTGTTGCCTTTCTATCAGTGGTGTATTTAGGTTACACATTGCCCCCCCCCCCCCCCTGTAGAGAGAGAGCCTGACATTGACCAACAACACCCCTGCCTCCCACCCGAGACAACCTTGAGAGAAAGACACTCACCTTCACAGCTCCGGACATCCCCAGGAACGCACCATCCCCCCACACCTACCTAGGGACTTTCTACTGCCTACCACTACAGCAAACGCAGGACTTTGCACACCTTTTGTTGTGATGCACCTGGAATGTATTTATCTGATTTCAAATGAAAGTTCAATTGCGCTTGAAGAAAAGGAAGGCGGTCGCCTGTGGAAAACATAAAAATAATCCCAACTTGGAAAAACTTATTTTTCTGACTTTAGCAAATGGCAGAATCATTTCTGGCTTCATTTGCAGCCCCGAGCTTCTCTGTCAATAACATCAAAAATAAAAATGATATATATATATTTTTTTGTACTTTGCTGACATTAAAGTGACTGCATGGACTTGCCTGTCCTTACCTTTCACTTGCAGCTTGCTTGAGGTTTTCTCACTGCCAGCGCTGCAGCTGTAGTCACCTGCGTCCTCCAGCAGGACGTCCTTGATACGGAGGCTGTGAACTGACCCTTTTACAGTGACCTCGTATTTTCCGCCATGTTTGATCACCAGGGAGCCTTTCTTCCACTCCGCCGCCACGTCGGCCTTGGAGAGCTCACAGCTCAGGGTGACGCTTCCCTCCTCTTCTGCCTCGGCTGGCTGCAGGGGCTTTGTGAACTTCAGCACCACTGCTGGGGTTAGAATAGAAAAAGAGGTAAAAGGTGAACAATGTTCTCCAAAAATACCCATTTAAAGCAGTAATGCAGGCCATAGACGGGTCGAAAATCAGCCGTTTTTTTAATAAAAAAAAACAAAAAAAAAAAAACAGAAAAATCGGTCATTCGATCAGCCGACATTACCACCAATGGTAAAAAAATTGGCTGATTTTCATCCCGTCTACGGCTGGCATTTAACCCCATAATTACTTCTGTCCCATGCAGAGTGGTCCGCGATTATATTTTACATGAAAAGTCTTGTGGTTGCAACAATGTATCCATTTGTATCCATTTTGGACACAGATGGTTTTATTTGGATACAAATGGATACATTGAAGAGGAAGAGGAAGAACAAGAAGAGGAGGAGGAAGAAGAAGAAGAGGAAGAAGAAGAAGAGGAGGAAGAAGAGGAAGAAGAAGAAGAGGAAGAAGAAGAAGAGGAGGAAGAAGAAGAGGAGGAAGAGGAAGAACAGGAAGAGGAGGAAGAAGAAGAAGAGGAGGAAGAAGAGAAAGAGGAGGAAGAAGAGGAAGAGGAGGAAGAAGAGGAAGAAGAAGAGGAAGAAGTAGAAGAGGTGGAACAAGAGGAGGAAGAGGAGGATGAGGAGGATGAGGAGGAAGAAGAGGATGAGGAGGAAGAAGAGGAAGAAGAGGAAGAGGAGGAAGAGGAGGAAGAAAAGGAAGAGGAGGAAGAAGAGGAAGAAGAAGAGGAAGAAGAAGAGGAAGAATTCCAGTCCGCTATTATATTTTATATGAAAAATTCTTGCGGTTGCAACAAATGTATCTATTTGTATCCAAATAAAAACATTCTAATACATTATTTGGATTACAGTGTTTTTATTTGGATACAAATGGATACATTTGTTGCAACCGCAAGACTTTTCATATAAAATATAATAGTGGACTGGAATTCTTCTTCTTTTTCTTCTTCTTGCAGATCATGACTCATGCAGATTTTTTATCGGTAAAACGATTGGCTGATTTACCCATCATTCCCGGGAAAATCAGCCGATTGTCAAAACCGGCCGTGAATTTTCCAACCGATAAAGAAAATGTGCCAAAACCCCCGAAAAATGGCCGACCAATTAACCCACTAACGGTGCGAAAATCGGCCAAAGAATCGGCCGATTTTCAACCCATCTATGGCCTGCATAACTGTATATTTGTAAAAAAAAAACAAAAAAAAACAGTTATCATAAGTGGTTTAAATGCAGCGAATATACAGTCATGGCAAAAAATCTTGCCCCCTCCCCCCCCCGGCATTTCTGTCAGATAACGCACCGCTTCGCCCAGAAAATTGCTGCAATGACAAATGTTTTGGCATGTTTATTTCTTTGGTTTGTATCGGTGACACAAAAAAGTGGAGAAGCAAAAAGCCAAATCTGACACATTTCATGCAAAACCCCAAAAATAGACTGGACAAAATTATTGGCACCCTCAATGTAATATTTGGTAGGACACCCCTTGGAAAAAATAACTGAAATCAATGGCTTCCTGTCACCATCAATGAGTTTCTTCCACCTCTCTACTGGAATTTTGGAGCGCTCTTCTTTAACCAACTGCTCCAGGTGTCTCAGGTCAGAAGGGTACCTTTTCCCAACTGATGTTCTGAGATCTCTCTACAGGACCTCTATGGGATGGAGATCTGGACTCATTGCTGGTCAGTTCAGTCCTCTCCAACGCTTTGTCTGACACCATTTCTGGGGGTTTTGTGACGTGTGCTTTGGGTCATTTTCCTGCTGGAAGACCAATGACTTCTGATGGAGACCCAACTTTCTGACACTGGGCCCTAAATTGTTTGGTCTTGCAGGACCCCTTCTTCATGCCTGATGAAGAGGTCCTACGAGACTCCGAAACGTTGCCTTGCTGTAACTATGTGATCGTTTTTTAAAACTTTTGGACCCATATTGGTGACCCTCGGTGCTGGTGACATTCTCCCTTACTTTGGGGAGCCAGCATAAAGATTCACGGCACAGTGTCTTGCCAGTAGTGGATTGGATCCATCCAAGTATCTTGAGATTCACTGAAGTCGAGGACTGGAAGTTGGATCCCAACCACTGCTTGTTTTTTAACCCCTTGTTTGACTGTGCTAGTGCAAAGTGGGATTCGCCATGCTGGAAGTCCCAGAAGTGCTTGTGCCTTTATATTCTGCAAGGATAGGAGAATGTATGCCCCCCGAAGAGAGAGAGATAGAGTCATCTGAATCTCTTGACCATCACATGCCTGATGAAGGGGTCCTACGAGACTCCGAAACGTTGCCTTGCTGTAACTATGTGATCTTTTATTAAAACTTTTGGACCCAAATTGGTGATTCTCGGTGCTGGTGACATTCTCCCTTGCTTTGAGGATCCGGCATGGAGATTCACGGTGTCTTGCCAGTATTGGATTGGATCAATCCAAGTATCTTGAGATTCACTTGAGTTGAGGCCTGGAAGTTGGATCCCAGCTTGTGGTTTAACCCCTTGTTTGACTGTGCTAGTGCCGCCAAAGTGTGATTCGCCCTGCTGGAAGTCCCAGAAGTACTTGTGCCTTTCTATTCTGCAAGGATAGGAGAAAGTATGCCCCCAAAGAGAGGGAGAGAGATGGAGTCATTTGAATCTCTTGACCATCACATGCCTGATGAAGGGGTCCTACAAGACTCCGAAACGTTGCCTTGCTGTAACTATGTGATCTTTTATTAAAACTTTTGGACCCATATTGGTGATCCTTGGTGCTGGTGACATTCTCCCTTGCTTTGAGGATCCGGCATGGAGATTCACGGTGTCTTGCCAGTATTGGATTGGATCTTGAGATTCACTTGAGTTGAGGCCTGAAAGTTGGATCCCAGCGACTGCTTTAACCCTTGTTTGACTGTGCTAGTGCAGCCAAAGTGGGATTCGCCATGCTGGAAGTCCCAGAAGTGCTTGTGCCTTTATATTCTACAAGGAGAGGAGAAAGTATGCCCCCCGAAGACAGAGAGAGAGAGTCATCTTAATTTCTTGACCATCACATGCCTGATGAAGGGGTCCTACGAGACTCCGAAACGTTGCCTTGCTGTAACTATATGATCGTTTTTTAAAACTTTTGGACCCATATTGGTGACCCTCGGTGCTGGTGACATTCTCCCTTGCTTTGAGGATCCGGCATGGAGATTCACGGCACAGTGTCTTGCCAGTATTGGATCCATTCATGTATCTTGAGATTCGCTCAAGTCGAGGCCTGGAAGTTGGATCCCAGTGACTGCTTTAACCTCTTGTTTGACCGTGATAGTGCCGCCAAAGTGGGATTCGCCCTGCTGGAAGTCCCAGAAGTGCTTGTGCCTTTATATTCTGCAAGGATAGGAGAAAGTATGCCCCCCGAAGAGAGAGAGAGAGAGATGGAGTCATCTGAATCTCTTGTGCACTAAGTTCTGGAGTTTCCCAAAACTCTCATATACCCCATCCAAGTTCAGCGAGCATTAAAACTTAAAAAGACTCACTGCTTGTTCCTTGTGGATTGCAAGACTTTGTGTCCGGCTCCCTTGCACCCACTTGGACCAGAACCTGGGACAATTCTGCAGGGCCTGGTTGACGTCTCTGAGTTCCACCACCCAAGAGCTTCTCAGGAAACACCAAACCCTGGAAGTGCTTCCTTCTCAACTTCGCCATATTTACCTTTAACTTCGAGTTTTGCTTCGCTACTGTTCTGGCCGACTCTGAAGCCGATCGAGCCTGCATCTTCCAGAGAAACCTTCCTCAGGGTGAGGGTGTGGATTTTTCCCTTGTGGACAGATATCTCGTTCATCTCATTGTTCTGGAGTGGAACTCCAGCCAGAGACCACTGGACATTGGGAACGTTATCCTTCGACACCTTACACTTGAAGATGGCGTCTTCTCCCTCCTCTACGGACAGGTTCTGTAGCTGGTCCACTATATACGGTTCCGGTTCTGAAACGGAAAAAAAAAAGTGTGTATGTTATTGTTCCCGCCTTGATACATTTCAGCGCATGATGATGGTTTGCCACCAAATTGATCTAAAACAGCCTTTCTCCTAGAGGAACCTTTGAAATAAATGGTCAGGTTCAGGGGAACCCCTGATAAAAATGAGTTCATGGTAGAATAGGAAATAAAGGAACACAATACAAAAGAATAGAATAGAAAATAAAGGAACAGAATACAAAAGAATAGAATAGAAAAGGACAGAGTAAAATAGAACAGAACAGCGGGTGCAAATGCTACATGCTTGGGTGTGTCATTAACCATTTGTCGACTGCCCCATATCAGATATATTGCTACAGGGCAGCCGTGCTGTGCAGAATCACGCATATAAATGTGATTCTGCACTTCCTGGATGAGGGTGCGTGTACGCGGCAACAGCGCTCCGCTTCTACTGTGATTGGTCACATCAGAAGGCGATCAGCGGGGGGCCAACTAATGGCTGAGCACCAGCACCCATGGATCGCCTAGGACAGGGATCTCCAAACTTTCCTAAAAAAGGGCCAGTTTTGTATCCTTCGAACTTTAGAACGGCCAGACTGTGGCCCGTGGGAGTACAAATTGTCCTAGCGTCGATGTTAATGCCCCATCATTGGTGTCAGTGGGAGGAATAGTGCCCCATCATTGGTGTCAGTGGGAGGAATAGTGCCCCATCATTGGTGTCAGTGAGAGGAATAGTGCCCCATCATTGGTGTCAGTGGGAGGAATAGTGCCCCATCATTGGTGTCAGTGGGAGGAATAGTTTCCCATCATTAGTGTCAGCGGGAGGAATAGTGCCCCATCATTGGTTTCAGTGGGAGGAATAGTGCCCCATCATTGGTGTCAGTAGGAGGAATAGTGTCCCATCATTGGTATCAGTGGGAGGAATAGCGCCCCATCATTGGTGTCAGTGGGAGGAATAGTGCCCCATCATTGGTGTCAGTGGAAGGAATAGTGCCCCATCATTGGTGTCAGTGGGAGGAATAGTGCCCCATCATTGGTGTCAGTGGAAGGAATAGTGCTCCATCGTTGGTGTCAGTGGGAGGAATAGTGCCCCATCATTGGTGTCAGTGGGAGGAATAATGCTCTATCATTGGTGTCAGTGGGAGGAATAGTGCCCCATCATTGGTGTCAGTGGGAGGAATAGTGCCCCATCATTGGTGTCAGTGGGAGGAATAGTGCCCCATCATTGGTGTCAGTGTGAGGAATAGTGTCCCATCATTGGTATCAGTGGGAGGAATAGTGCCCCATCATTGGTGTCAGTGTGAGGAATAGTGTCCCATCATTGGTATCAGTGGGAGGAATAGTGTCCCATCATTGGTGTCAGTGGGAGGAATAGTGCCCCCTCATTGGTGTCAGTGGAAGGAATAGTGCCCCATCATTGGTGTCAGTGGAAGGAATAGTGCCCCATCATTGGTATCAGTGGGAGGAATAGTGTACCATCATTGGTATCAGTGGGAGGAATAGTGCCCCATCATTGGTGTCAGTGGGAGGAATAGTGCCCCCTCATTGGTGTCAGTGGAAGGAATAGTGCCCCATCATTGGTGTCAGTGGCAGGAATAATGCCCCATCATTGGTGTCAGTGGCAGGAATAATGCCCCATCATTGGTGTCAGTGGCAGGAATAGTGCCCCATCATTGGTGTCAGTGGCAGGAATAGTGCCCCGTCATTGGTGTCAGTGGCAGGAATAGTGCCCCATCATTGGTGTCAGTGGCAGGAATAATGCCCCATCATTGGTGTCATTGGCAGGAATAATGCCCCATTGTTGTGGTCAAAGGTCATTTTTTGGAAATCCGGTCACACTCTGCTATCCAGTGGATATATGTTTTTTCCCAAGATGCATGCTGTATTTTATTGGTGAACCCACGCATATTTCCCGATGTGCCGGAGTACACTGGGCCTCACAACTCAATAGGTGAACATAATTTACATCATTTTGGTTTTTTTTGGTTTTTTTATAATAAAATTTTTTGTCCCACATTGATTTCATAAAATGCAATGCAAGCGTCCCCCCCATCAATGCATGCCAAGCCCCCCCTGAGCTGGTTGGTGAAGGTCCCCTATCACCTTTAACAAACACTGTAGCCGCTGATTTTTGGTCGCCGGTGTCACATGTGTATTCGGCCGCGTCGGACTGCTGCAGCTTGTGTATGTGAAGTTCCACCACGAGTCCCGACTGCTTCACTTCATACTTGGCACCCGGTTTAATGGCTGCTCCGCCTTTCTTCCACTGAACGGGGGCGCCAGGCTTGGAGATCTCTGCTCTGAGCGTCACCGATCCGTTCTCTTCTCCCTGCTCGTTCTCTAGGTGTCGCGTGAACTCCACGGGTAGTGCTGCGAAATGACGTCATATGGGGTTGGAAGTAGTTGGGTCAAGACAACAATATCTTAAAATGCTATCGGTGGGGATTGTTTTATTGCCTTAGAGTGTTTGTAAACCCTTCCATATCCCCGGTGAAGTGACTGGCCTTACAGAGATGAAACAAATCCTTCTACATAAGTTGTACCTGTTTATCTGCTGCCCTCTCTTCGCTACATCCATTCAAAGTGCAGAATTTACACAGGATCTCTCAGCTCTGAAAAGCAGGGGGCAGGGAGTGAAGTTACATCTGTGAGGGGAGCTCTGATAGCTGATTGGAGGGAAGGGGCACACCCCCCTTCACACAGGAACAGAGTTGAGGTTGTCAATCAGCTGGAGATCCCTCCTCTGTCACCATTTTTCTCTTGGTGTCAGGAAAACTTGTCAGAAGTGACTTACGCTGATAGCAGAGGAAGGAGGCAGCAGACAGAAATGACACTCGGTGCTCTGCATAGAGACACACAGGAAGGAATTTTGTTCCCAGCAGGAGCAAATTGAATCGTGCTTTGCTGGGTTTTTTGCCTTCCTCTGGATCAACTGTGGGTGTAGGATTATAACTTTTTTTTTCTATGGTTGAACTGGATGGACTTTTGTCTTTTTTCAGCCAGACTAACTATGTAACTATGTAACTATAGAGGGATATGCTTTCTTCATCTTTCATGTCTGAGGTTTACAACCACGTTAAGGCAATATGGTATAAATCTCTTCATCTGGTGTCATGGGTACATAATAAAGTATATGTTGGGGCAAAATAAAAAAATATTCACATCATCAGTACCCCATATAGAAGAAAAATATATTTGAAATATACAGTATTTTAAAAATATTCTTCCCAAATATATTGACATATATTCGAAATACTGCAATTTTGGCCGTATTCAATATATTTCAATAAATATATATATATATATATATATATATATATAAAAGAATATATGTATAAAAGAATAGAATAGAGAATAAAAGAATAGAATAAAATAGAACAGAAAATAAAGGAATAGAATAGAAAAGAATAGAATAGATTAGAATAGAACAGAAAACAATACAAAATAATAGAATATAAGAAAAAATAATAGAATAGAATAAAATCGAAAAAAAAATATAACTATCTTCCAAAATTTGAATGAAACAAATTTAACTAAAACGAAACTCTTTAATTAAAGAATCAAAACGAAACAATTTTTTTTGTTCTGCACATGTGTAGTAACCGCTAGGCCTGAGCACTGCATTGTGGAAAGAGGTCACATGTTCCCCCAGAAGCACGGGGTACGGAAAGGTCCACATAAAAGCGGTCATTGATGATTGATGATGAACCCTTCCCGGTCCTCACCTGTCACAGTGACTGTGGCCGTGGCCTTTTGATCTCCAGTGTCGCAAGTATAATCTCCAGAGTCCTCCGGCAGGGCTTGGTGTATGATCAGCTCCACCATCTTCCCTTTCTGTCGTACTTCCAGCTTGTCGCTGGGCTTGACCGCTGAGGCCCCTTTCTTCCACTGGACGGGGGCGTTGGGCTTGGAGATCTGGCCTCGTAGAATGACCGCAGAACCTTCCTCACAGCTACACTTTTCCGGTTTCTGTTCAAAAATGACTGGAATGGCTGCATCAGAGGACAGGAAACATGAGAGATTATCTCACACACAATGGGAATAGATAACTAAATGAACTTTTACTTCAAGTTGACCTAGAGAAATGTTCATTTCTGTCCCTGTTCTAACCTTGCCTTGGTTCCACTCCTACCCACCTCTGAGCATCATCCCTTGGTTCCACCCCCTACCCACCTCTGAGCATCATCCCTTGGTTCCACCCCCTACCCACCTCTGAGCATCATCCCTTGGTTTCACCCTCTACCCACCTCTGAGCATCATCCCTTGGTTTCACCCTCTACCCACCTCCAAGCACCATCCCTTGGTTCCACCCCTACCCACCTCTGACCAGCATCCCTTGGTTCCACCCCCTACCCACTTCTGAGCATCATCCCTTGGTTCCACCCCTAACCACCTCTGAGCATTATCCCTTGGTTTCACCCTCTACCCACCTCTGAGCATCATCCCTTGGTTCCACCCCCTACCCACCTCCAAGGTGCTCCAGAACGTGTCCCCACTCAGCCCTCTTCATCCTGTGCATGTGTGTCCCGGCCCAGTTCATGCCTATGGGGAGCTGTGTTTATGGGGCCTCTAGTAGTAATACAGAGTACAGATGTTGCATAGGAATGAATGGGGCTCTGGTGTGCATGCGCAGGATGAAGAGGACTTGGCTGAAGAAAGGTTGTGGTGCCCAAACCAGGACTGCACAGTAACGTTTTCTGGATCAAGGACAGAGGCATTTCACCAAGTGGGCTATAATCAGAGGGGTGGTAGACTGCCTCTTGTGGTATAAATCTAAGATATAAACTCCCGCCTATTGTTGTCCTATACCTACAGTGCATGTTTAACAAATGATGACTGATTTGCATGTTCCTGAAGGAAATAAGTATTTGATCCCCTATCATTCAGCAGGATTTCTGGCTACCAGGTGTCTTTCATACAGGTAACAAGCTGAGATTAGAAGCAGTCTCTTAAAGGGAGTGCTGCTAATCTCATGTTACCTGTATAAAAGACACCTGTCTACGGGAGTAATCAAACCATCAGATTCCAAACTCTCCACCATGGCAAAGACCAAAGAGCTGTCCAAGGATGTCAGGGACAAGGTTGTAGACCTACACAAGGCTGGACTGGGCTACCAAACTATGGCCAAGCAGCTTGGTGAGAAGGTGACAACATTTGGTGCAATCATTCGCAAATGGAAGAAACACAAAACAGCTGTCAGTCTCCCTAGGTCTGGTGCACCATGCAAGATCTCACCTCGTGGAGTGTCAATGATCATGAGAACAGTGAGGAATCATCCCAGAACTACACGTGAGGATCTTGTCAATGATCTCCAGGCAGCTGGGACCACAGTCACCAAGAAAACAATTGGTAACACACTACGCTGACAAGGACTGAAATCCTGCAGTGCCCGCAAGGTCCCTCTTCTCAAGAAAGCACATGTCCAGGCCCGTCTGAAGTTTGCCACTGAACATCTGAACAGGGGTGGACTGACCATTTGGAAACTCGGGCACTGCCCGAGGGCCCGGGTCAGTAGGGGGCCCCATGAGATGGCCCTGGTACCTTTTTCATAGGCTTTTTTGAGTTTGGGCAAGGACACAGGGGCCCCGTGATCCCCTACTGCCCGGGGGCCCCATGAGTTGTCAGTCCGCCCCTGCATCTGAATGATGCAGAGGAGGACTGGTTGAAAGTGTTGTGGTCAGATGAGACCAAAATCAAGCTCTTTGGCATCAACTCAACTCCCCATGTTTGGAGGAGGAGGAATGCTGCCTATGACCCCAAGAACACCATCCCAACTGTCAAACATGGTGGTGGAAACATTCTGCTTTGGGGGTGTTTTTCTGCTAAGGGGACAGGACAACTGCACCGCATTAAAGGGACGATGGACAGGGCAATGTACCCTCAAATCTTGGGTGAGAACCTTCTTCCCTCAGCCAGGGCATTGAAAATGGGTTGTGGATGGGTGTTCCAGCATGACAATGACCCAAAACACACGGCCAACGCAACAAAGGAATGTCTCAAGAAGAAGCACATTGGCCTAGCCAGTCTCCAGACGTTAATCTGATTGAAAATCTGTGGAGGGAGCTGAACTCTCGAGTTGCCAAACGTCAGCCACCAAACCTTAATGACTTGGAGAGGATCTGCCAAAAGGAGTGGGCCAAAATCCCTCCTGAGATGTGTGCAAACCTGCGGGCCAACTACTGGAAATGTCTGACCTCTGTGATTGCCAACAAGGGATTTGCCACCAAGTACTAAGTCATGTTTTGTGAAGGGGATCAAATACTTATTTCCCTCATGAACATGCAAATCAGTCATCATTTGTTAGACGCATTTCTGCTGAATTTGTTGTTGCTATTCTGTCTCTCAGTGTTACAATACACATATTATACAATCCATAGAGTCAAATAGAGCAACCGCAAATATTCAGTCCAGCAACAAATGACGATGTAACTTCCAACTATCCCATTTAATGTCAAATAAACGCATCCTATCCATTGAAGTATAATGTAGATGTTCCGTAAGCATAGCCGTATCAATTCTCTGGAATACAGAGGCCAAAGGAACCACAGGTGATTTCCAATGCAGAGCTATCGCCCATAGGGTAGATACACAGATAGTATGAATTAATCTCAGCAGACCAGTGGGAACCCCTGGAATGGGCGAACCTAGTAAACACATCTGCACCGATAGAACAATGGGAGAATCCACCAAATGCAGATGCTACCTCTGAAATCTTACGCCATATCAGGGATAGACCTGGACATCCCCTAAACATGAGTACAAGAGTTCCAGAGAGGCCACAACCCCTAAAATAGAGGTGTGAAACACCCAGGAACATAACATGAAGTCTGGATGGAGTATAGTCAGGGGCAAGGCAAACAAGGGTGGCATTTTTTTTTTTAGGGGGGCAGCACCTCCCCCCAGAAGAAGGAATGAAAGAAGGGACACGCGCACCATGGGAATCAGGTGGGATCCAAGAGAGGCTGCGGGTTGCTTTATGATGTATGTAGAGCCTGACTCTCGTTCCCGGGGATGTCCGGAGCTGTGACGATGAGCGTCTCTCTATAACCAGGGGGGTAGTGGAAGGCTCTCCCAGGTGGCGGGCAGGGGTGTTGTTGGTCAATGTCAGGTTCTCTCCGCAGTAAAAGGGGTTGTGTTGGTCGGGTTCCGTGGGGAGCAGACAATTTTTGTGTTACCTTGGGCAGCACAAAGCCTAAATACACCACTGAGTATAGTACCAACCAGGGGCGGACTTACCATTTGGAAACTCGGGCACTGCCCGAGGGCCTGGGGTCAGTAGAGGGCCCCATGAGATGCCCCTGGTACCTTTCGTAGGTTTTTTGGGTGTGGTTTGAGTGTGGGTGAGGACACAGGGGTCCCATGATCCCCTATTGCCTAGGGGCCCCATGAGTTGTCAGTCCGCCCCTGGTACCATTGGGTAAGAACCTTAAGGGCCGTCTCTCAAACAGAAAGATCGAGAGTCCCTACGAATGTTATCTATTACGGTGTCCCGGTCATCACCCGAAAACGTTGTGTTACAATCGAGTTCCAATTTTAGTCTATATGGGGGGAGCGGAGGCATAATAGGCTTCGAGGAACAAGTGATAGAAGTCTGAGATCAGACCCGAGTCACGGCAGATTCCTTCAAAATAGGTAGGCAGGGAGGAAGGTGTCAGGCCAAAATGCGAAAGGAAAAAATGACGGATTTGTATGTAACGATAATATTCATGGATCGGGACACTAAACCGGGTCCTGCAGGAGGTCAAAAGAGATAAATGTCCCCCCTCTTCGAAAATCCGCCAGTCTAATAAGGTTCTGACTCTACCACCAACGAAAAGGCATGCGGACAAGAAAAGGCTGTAGCAAAATTTGGATCCCCGACAAAAATTGACCCAAGAGGCGCAGAGGAGCCTAGTCTCAATTTAGTTTTATATCGAGACCACAATGTCCAGGTCTGAAACACGATATTATTATAGGGTGACAACTAGAGATGAGCGAATCGAAGTATCCGAAGTGGAATTCGAGTCGAATATCGGAAAAATTTCGATTCGTGCCGAATCCGAAAAACAGCCTAATTCGGACGCGCGAATCGAAATTTTTCCGAAAATGGCGGCTGACATGTGCGGCGACGGAGCGGGGATGTCGGGGAAGGCGCGCAGACAAGGCGCGCTGCCCCATAATGCATTCCTCAACGACATGTGATCGCATCAGCCAATCAGCAGCCAGCCAGCCAGCACTGTGTAATGGTCGAGGTATATATAGCGGCCATTTTGGAAATCTTCATTTGCCTGCAGTCATTGAACAGAGGCAGACCGCTCTGTACTAGGGACAGGGACAGAGTTAGGGCCACAGAAACGAGAATTGGGGACAGAGAGAAGTTACTTAGGGACAGAGAACCATTACTCAGGGACACAGACTTGTTAATGAGGGCCACAGAATCGTTATTTAGGGACAAAGAAACGCTAGTTAGGGCCACAGAATTCATACTCAGGGACAGACAGAATTTTCACTCAGTGCCAGAGAATTGTTACTTAGGGCCACAGAAACGTTATTAGGGCCACAGAATTTTTACTCAGAGACAGACAGAATTGTTACTGAGTGCCAGAGAATTGTTACTCAGGGACAGACAGAATTGTTACTGAGTGCCAGAGAATTCTTACTCAGGGCCACAGAATTCATTCTCAGGGACAGACAGAATTGTTACTCAGGGACAGACAGAATTGTTACTGAGTGCCAGAGAATTGTTACTCAGGGACAGACAGAATTGTTACTGAGTGCCAGAGAATTGTTACTCAGGGACAGACAGAATTGTTACTGAGTGCCAGAGAATTGTTACTCAGGGACAGACAGAATTGTTACTGAGTGCCAGAGAATTGTTACTCGCACAGACACAAAATTGTTACTTGCACAGACACAGAATTGTTACTCGCACAGACAGAATTGTTACTCAGGGCCACAGAATTCATACTCAGGGACAGACAGAATTGTTACTGAGTGCCAGAGAATTGTTACTCAGGGACAGACAGAATTGTTACTGAGTGCCAGAGAATTGTTACTCAGGGACAGACAGAATTGTTACTGAGTGCCAGAGAATTGTTACTCAGGGACAGACAGAATTGTTACTGAGTGCCAGAGAATTGTTACTCGCACAGACACAAAATTGTTACTTGCACAGACACAGAATTGTTACTCACACAGACACAGAATTGTTACTCAGGGCCACAGAATTCATACTCAGGGACAGACAGAATTGTTACTGAGTGCCAGAGAATTGTTAATCAGGGACAGACAGAATTGTTACTGAGTGCCAGAGAATTGTTACTCAGGGACAGACAGAATTGTTACTGAGTGCCAGAGAATTGTTACTCGCACAGACACAAAATTGTTACTTGCACAGACACAGAATTGTTACTCGCACAGACACAGAATTGTTACTCAGGGCCACAGAATTCATACTCAGGGACAGACAGAATTGTTACTGAGTGCCAGAGAATTGTTACTCAGGGACAGACAGAATTGTTACTGAGTGCCAGAGAATTGTTACTCAGGGACAGACAGAATTGTTACTGAGTGCCAGAGAATTGTTACTCGCACAGACACAAAATTGTTACTTGCACAGACACAGAATTGTTACTCGCACAGACACAGAATTGTTACTGAGTGCCAGAGAATTGTTACTCAGGGACAGACAGAATTGTTACTGAGTGCCAGAGAATTGTTACTCAGGGACAGACAGAATTGTTACTGAGTGCCAGAGAATTGTTACTCAGGGACAGACAGAATTGTTACTGAGTGCCAGAGAATTGTTACTCGCACAGACACAAAATTGTTACTTGCACAGACACAGAATTGTTACTCGCACAGACACAGAATTGTTACTCAGGGCCACAGAATTCATACTCAGGGACAGACAGAATTGTTACTGAGTGCCAGAGAATTGTTACTCAGGGACAGACAGAATTGTTACTGAGTGCCAGAGAATTGTTACTCAGGGACAGACAGAATTGTTACTGAGTGCCAGAGAATTGTTACTCGCACAGACACAAAATTGTTACTTGCACAGACACAGAATTGTTACTCGCACAGACACAGAATTGTTACTCAGGGCCACAGAATTCATACTCAGGGACAGACAGAATTGTTACTGAGTGCCAGAGAATTGTTACTTAGGGACAGACAGAATTGTTACTGAGTGCCAGAGAATTGTTACTCAGGGACAGACAGAATTGTTACTGAGTGCCAGAGAATTGTTACTCGCACAGACACAAAATTGTTACTTGCACAGACACAGAATTGTTACTCGCACAGACACAGAATTGTTACTCAGGGCCACAGAATTCATACTCAGGGACAGACAGAATTGTTACTGAGTGCCAGAGAATTGTTACTCAGGGACAGACAGAATTGTTACTGAGTGCCAGAGAATTGTTACTCAGGGACAGACAGAATTGTTACTGAGTGCCAGAGAATTGTTACTCGCACAGACACAAAATTGTTACTTGCACAGACACAGAATTGTTACTCGCACAGACACAGAATTGTTACTCAGGGCCACAGAATTCATACTCAGGGACAGACAGAATTGTTACTGAGTGCCAGAGAATTGTTACTCAGGGACAGACAGAATTGTTACTGAGTGCCAGAGAATTGTTACTCAGGGACAGACAGAATTGTTACTGAGTGCCAGAGAATTGTTACTCAGGGACAGACAGAATTGTTACTGAGTGCCAGAGAATTGTTACTCAGGGACAGACAGAATTGTTACTGAGTGCCAGAGAATTGTTACTCGCACAGACACAAAATTGTTACTTGCACAGACACAGAATTGTTACTCGCACAGACACAGAATTGTTACTCAGGGCCACAGAATTCATACTCAGGGACAGACAGAATTGTTACTGAGTGCCAGAGAATTGTTACTCAGGGACAGACAGAATTGTTACTGAGTGCCAGAGAATTGTTACTCAGGGACAGACAGAATTGTTACTGAGTGCCAGAGAATTGTTACTCAGGGACAGACACAAAATTGTTACTTGCACAGACACAGAATTGTTACTCGCACAGACACAGAATTGTTACTCAGGGCCACAGAATTGTTACTCAGGGACAGACAGAATTGTTACTGAGTGCCAGAGAATTGTTACTCAGGGACAGACAGAATTGTTACTGAGTGCCAGAGAATTGTTACTCAGGGACAGACAGAATTGTTACTGAGTGCCAGAGAATTGTTACTCGCACAGACACAAAATTGTTACTTGCACAGACACAGAATTGTTACTCGCACAGACACAGAATTGTTACTCAGGGCCACAGAATTCATACTCAGGGACAGACAGAATTGTTACTGAGTGCCAGAGAATTGTTACTCAGGGACAGACAGAATTGTTACTGAGTGCCAGAGAATTGTTACTCGCACAGACACAAAATTGTTACTTGCACAGACACAGAATTGTTACTCGCACAGACACAGAATTGTTACTCAGGGCCACAGAATTCATACTCAGGGACAGACAGAATTGTTACTGAGTGCCAGAGAATTGTTACTCAGGGACAGACAGAATTGTTACTGAGTGCCAGAGAATTGTTACTCAGGGACAGACAGAATTGTTACTGAGTGCCAGAGAATTGTTACTCGCACAGACACAAAATTGTTACTTGCACAGACACAGAATTGTTACTCGCACAGACACAGAATTGTTACTCAGGGCCACAGAATTCATACTCAGGGACAGACAGAATTGTTACTGAGTGCCAGAGAATTGTTACTCAGGGACAGACAGAATTGTTACTGAGTGCCAGAGAATTGTTACTCAGGGACAGACAGAATTGTTACTGAGTGCCAGAGAATTGTTACTCGCACAGACACAAAATTGTTACTTGCACAGACACAGAATTGTTACTCGCACAGACACAGAATTGTTACTCGCACAGACACAGAATTGTTACTCAGGGCCACAGAATTCATACTCAGGGACAGACAGAATTGTTACTGAGTGCCAGAGAATTGTTACTCAGGGACACCTAATCGTTGAATTAAATAGTATGTCAGACAACATGCAGAGGAGTGGCAGAGGAGGCAATGTTTTAGGAGCGAGCAGACGTGGCAGCAGAGGAAGGGGTCGAGGCAGCAGTATTCGCAGCCAGAGGCCAGTGCTCCCGGTGTCATCCAGCGGTCGTGTCTCCACCGACAACCCTGCCGTCATTGATTGGTTGGCTCGGTCGTCTTCCTCTTCCCAGGTCACCTCTGACACCTACAGCCAACGGTCGGTGGGTACGTCAGACACAACCGTTAGTTGGCATGGCCCGGGAGCAAGCCCACTGAAATCACGTGTCCTCTACCTGCCCCTGTCCTTTGCTGTTCCCTCACCAAGCGAAGTATCGCATGCTGTGGGCTCAGCCCCACTGTACAGTGAGGAAGAGCTAACAGAGGGCGGTCAGGAACGGGGGGAGACATCGGCCTTTTCAGCAGCCAAGCGAACAAGTACTGGCGAGGAGAGTGGCTCGGTAGCCGGTCTAGAGACAGGTCTGTCTCCTGACCCAGACGCAGCCGAGGGGGCTAGTAGTGAGGCGGAGACCCTACTTGATGATGAGGAGGTTGATCGCACTTGGCAGCCTCGTCGTCATCAGGCAATTTCTTCCGCATCATCAGGAGAAGAGGGTGGCAGCTTGGCAGCGAGCAAAACAGTCGGTGGGTTGCCCAGGAGACAGCAGCAGGGTCGCATCAGTGTCAGTGGAGCCAAACGTCCACGGAGTAGAGCACCAGCTCCACTGCAGCCTACCACCACGGCCAGTAGTGGTGCCGGTGCGCACGGAGGAAGTAGCAGTCAGCCAGTGAAGAGTAGCGGGGGCAAAGTTTCCTACTCGGTGGTGTGGCAATTTTTCCTCAAGCCGCCCGAGGAAGTAAACGTAGCCGTATGTCGACTATGTGGCCAGAAATGCAAGCGTGGCCAGGGGGCCCATGTTGGGACTACAGCGTTGCGTCAGCATATGCAGCGTCACCATTCGGTGGCCTGGGAAAACCGTGATAAACATACGGCGGTTCTGCCTGCCCCAGCCCCCGCTCCATCACCCGCTCCGTTACTTGCTCCGTCACCCGACGTCGTCAATCGCCCTCTATCAGCCAGTCAAGGCTCCAACACCTCTGCTGAGGGGAGTTGTCACTCGTTGGCATCTTCCGCTCGTTCAGATGCTCCTTCTCCTGCTACTCCTCTTCTCGGATTCCGTCAACAGTCTTTCTTGGAATCCGTATCCAAGAGACAACAGTTTGCGAGCACGCACCCGACGGTGCAAAAGCTGAACGTCCTCCTGTCCAAGTTGCTGGTGCTGCAGTCCCTCCCTTTCCAACTGGTGGACTCAGCACCTTTCCGAGAAATGATGGCTTGTGCCGCGCCGCGGTGGAGAGTGCCAAGCCGTCATTTCTTTGCCCAAAAGGCAGTGCCAGCCCTGCATTCACATGTAGAAGAGATGGTGGGCCAGTCTTTGAGCATGTCGGTCTCTGCCAAAGTGCACGGCAGCGCCGACGTGTGGAGCTGTAACTACGGTCAGGGACAGTACATGTCATTTACGGCCCACTGGGTGAACGTGGTGCCGGCACAGCCGCACCAGCAACTTGGACAGGTCACGACGCTTTTGCCTCCACGTTTGCACGTCCTTGGTCCAGCAAGCATGTCCGCCTCTACCACCTCTTTTTCCGCCGTGTCCTCAGCCGCCACCCCCGTGCCAAGTCCCATTACCCGACCGGCATATCACATGTGCAGGGCGCAACGGTGTCACGCTGTGCTGCACCTGGTATGCCTTGGCGAACGTAGTCACACAGGGGAGGAACTGCTGAGTGTAATGAACAGAGAAATCGACAGATGGCTGTCTCCGCGCAAACTAAAAATCGGAACCATGTTGACTGACAACGGAAAGAACATGGTGTCTGCTCTGCGTCAAGGAAGGTTGTGCCATGCGCCATGCATGGCTCACGTGTTCAATCTGGTTGTCAAGCGGTTCCTAAAATCCACCATCCCACTGCAAGACATCCTTAAAATGTCACGTAAACTGTGCATGCATTTCAGCCATTCCTACACCGCAAAGAACACCCTCATTGAGCTGCAGCGGCAGAACGGAATTCCACAGCATCGCCTGATCTGCGACGTTGCAACAAGGTGGAATTCAACCCTACACATGTTAGACCGCCTTTACGAGCAGCGAAAGGCCATCACCGATTTCCTGATGTTACAAGCGGATAAAGGTACTCCCCTGTGTAACTTAGATGTCAGCCATTGGCAGCTCATGCGTGACACCTGCCGCTTGCTCAGGCCCTTTGAGGAGGCCACGCTATTCGTGAGTCGGCAGGACTATGGGATGAACGACGTCATTCCTCTGTTGCACGTCCTGGAACAAATGCTGTTAACAATGGCTGGTCAGGGTGCGGTAGACGTGGCGCACAGATCTCAACGCCACATGACCCCTGTGGGGGCAGGACAGGAAGAAGAGGAGGAGGTAGAGGAGGACATTTGTGCTCAGGAATTATTGAGTGAAATGGGTGGTTTTTCCACTCAGCGGACAGGAGTGGAGGAGCAGGAGCATCTGGTAGAGGAGGAGGAGGAGGAGACAGAGGACCCAGACGCACCGTGGCAGTATGCTGTGGAGATGGAGGCAGGGAGTCCCTCGCATTCCTTGGCACAAATGGCCCATAGCATGCTCGGTTGCTTGCGTAGCGACAGCCGAATAATAACCATCAGACAGAGGGATGACTTTTGGCTGTCCACCTTGTTGGACCCTCGCTACCGGTCCAAAATGGTGGCCTTTTTCACACCTGCTGAGAGGGAGGCCAAAATTACGTACTATAAAAACCACCTATGTAGTCAGTTGGTCTCTGCCTTTGTGCGCCAACGTCCATCCTCAGACACTGTGGGCCCTGTGCGCTCGCGTTCCGCTGGCATGGCAGCAGGGGAGGGGTGGGGTGGTAGGAGCAGTGGCAGCTCCACCAGCAGTGGCTGCCTCAGTCTGCAGTCGATGATGAGTAGCTTTCTTCACCAGCGCAGTGAGGAAACTACTAACCAGCCGCAGCAGCAGCAGCAGCAGCATCAGGTGGACCTGGAGCAGGAGCTCAAACAACAGGCTTGGGCCTACTTGGACAGCACCCTGCCAACCGAGGTAGACAATCCCCTTGACTACTGGGCAACGAAACTTGACCTTTGGCCCCAACTAGCTGAATTTGCCCTTGAAAGGCTGTCATGCCCGGCCAGTAGCGTGGCATCGGAGCGCGTGTTTAGTGCGGCAGGAGGTATTGTAACTCCGCGGAGGACACGACTGTCCACCCAAAGTGTGGAGAGACTCACGTTTGTGAAAATGAATCAGGCGTGGATTAGTCTGGATTTCAAACCACCAGTTCCTGACACAACTGACTAAATCCGCCATGAATCATGCCTCAAACATGTGCCACTTTCAGGTCTCCTCACACTGCTGGTGTGTTTAATTTTTTGACATAGGGTGCTGGCAGATTACGGGCCTCCTATAGCTGCTGCCAGGCCCCTAATCTGCCATAGGCCCCTATATACCGCCTCCTCATGCTGCTGCTAGGTCCAGAGTCTCTCATGGGTCCCTGTATGGCCTCCCATTGCTGCTGTCTCCATCGCCACACTCTGCTGCCATGTGCCACTTTCAGGTCTCTTCACACTGCTGGTGTGTTTAATTTTTTGACATAGGGTGCAGGCAGATTACGGGCCTCACATAGCTGCTGCCAGGCCCCTAATCTGCCATGGGCCCCTATATACCGCCTCCTCATGCTGCTGCCAAGTCCAGAGTCTCTCATGGGTCCCTGTACGGCCTCCCATTGCTGCTGTCTCCATCGCCACACTCTGCTGCCATGTGCCACTTTCAGGTCTCTTCACACTGCTGGTGTGTTAAATTTTTTGACATAGGGTGCAGGCAGATTACGGGCCTCACATAGCTGCTGCCAGGCCCCTAATCTGCCATGGGCCCCTATAAACCGCCTCCTCATGCTGCTGCCAAGTCTAGAGTCTCTCATGGGTCCCTGTACGGCCTCCCATTGCTGCTGTCTCCATCGCCACACTCTGCTGCCATGTGCCACTTTCAGGTCTCTTCACACTGCTGGTGTGTTTAATTTTTTGACATAGGGTGCAGGCAGATTACGGGCCTCACATAGCTGCTGCCAGGCCCCTAATCTGCCATGGGCCCCTATATACCGCCTCCTCATGCTGCTGCCAAGTCTAGAGTCTGTCATGGGTCCCTGTACGGCCTCCCATTGCTGCTGTCTCCATCGCCACACTCTGCCATGTGCCACTTTCAGGTCTCTTCACACTGCTGGTGTGTTTAATTTTTTGACATAGGGTGCAGGCAGATTACGGGCCTCACATAGCTGCTGCCAGGCCCCTAATCTGCCATGGGCCCCTATATACCGCCTCCTCATGCTGCTGCCAAGTCCAGAGTCTCTCATGGGTCCCTGTACGGCCTCCCATTGCTGCTGTCTCCATCGCCACACTCTGCTGCCATGTGCCACTTTCAGGTCTCTTCACACTGCTGGTGTGTTAAATTTTTTGACATAGGGTGCAGGCAGATTACGGGCCTCACATAGCTGCTGCCAGGCCCCTAATCTGCCATGGGCCCCTATATACCGCCTCCTCATGCTGCTGCCAAGTCCAGAGTCTCTCATGGGTCCCTGTACGGCCTCCCATTGCTGCTGTCTCCATCGCCACACTCTGCTGCCATGTGCCACTTTCAGGTCTCTTCACACTGCTGGTGTGTTTAATTTTTTGACATAGGGTGCAGGCAGATTACGGGCCTCACATAGCTGCTGCCAGGCCCCTAATCTGCCATGGGCCCCTATATACCGCCTCCTCATGCTGCTGCCAAGTCTAGAGTCTGTCATGGGTCCCTGTACGGCCTCCCATTGCTGCTGTCTCCATCGCCACACTCTGCCATGTGCCACTTTCAGGTCTCTTCACACTGCTGGTGTGTTTAATTTTTTGACATAGGGTGCAGGCAGATTACGGGCCTCACATAGCTGCTGCCAGGCCCCTAATCTGCCATGGGCCCCTATATACCGCCTCCTCATGCTGCTGCCAAGTCCAGAGTCTCTCATGGGTCCCTGTACGGCCTCCCATTGCTGCTGTCTCCATCGCCACACTCTGCTGCCATGTGCCACTTTCAGGTCTCTTCACACTGCTGGTGTGTTAAATTTTTTGACATAGGGTGCAGGCAGATTACGGGCCTCACATAGCTGCTGCCAGGCCCCTAATCTGCCATGGGCCCCTATATACCGCCTCCTCATGCTGCTGCCAAGTCTAGAGTCTGTCATGGGTCCCTGTACGGCCTCCCATTGCTGCTGTCTCCATCGCCACACTCTGCCATGTGCCACTTTCAGGTCTCTTCACACTGCTGGTGTGTTTAATTTTTTGACATAGGGTGCAGGCAGATTACGGGCCTCACATAGCTGCTGCCAGGCCCCTAATCTGCCATGGGCCCCTATATACCGCCTCCTCATGCTGCTGCCAAGTCCAGAGTCTCTCATGGGTCCCTGTACGGCCTCCCATTGCTGCTGTCTCCATCGCCACACTCTGCTGCCATGTGCCACTTTCAGGTCTCTTCACACTGCTGGTGTGTTTAATTTTTTGACATAGGGTGCAGGCAGATTACGGGCCTCACATAGCTGCTGCCAGGCCCCTAATCTGCCATGGGCCCCTATATACCGCCTCCTCATGCTGCTGCCAAGTCCAGAGTCTCTCATGGGTCCCTGTACGGCCTCCCATTGCTGCTGTCTCCATCGCCACACTCTGCTGCCATGTGCCACTTTCAGGTCTCTTCACACTGCTGGTGTGTTAAATTTTTTGACATAGGGTGCAGGCAGATTACGGGCCTCACATAGCTGCTGCCAGGCCCCTAATCTGCCATGGGCCCCTATATACCGCCTCCTCATGCTGCTGCCAAGTCTAGAGTCTGTCATGGGTCCCTGTACGGCCTCCCATTGCTGCTGTCTCCATCGCCACACTCTGCCATGTGCCACTTTCAGGTCTCTTCACACTGCTGGTGTGTTTAATTTTTTGACATAGGGTGCAGGCAGATTACGGGCCTCACATAGCTGCTGCCAGGCCCCTAATCTGCCATGGGCCCCTATATACCGCCTCCTCATGCTGCTGCCAAGTCCAGAGTCTCTCATGGGTCCCTGTACGGCCTCCCATTGCTGCTGTCTCCATCGCCACACTCTGCTGCCATGTGCCACTTTCAGGTCTCTTCACACTGCTGGTGTGTTAAATTTTTTGACATAGGGTGCAGGCAGATTACGGGCCTCACATAGCTGCTGCCAGGCCCCTAATCTGCCATGGGCCCCTATATACCGCCTCCTCATGCTGCTGCCAAGTCCAGAGTCTCTCATGGGTCCCTGTACGGCCTCCCATTGCTGCTGTCTCCATCGCCACACTCTGCTGCCATGTGCCACTTTCAGGTCTCTTCACACTGCTGGTGTGTTTAATTTTTTGACATAGGGTGCAGGCAGATTACGGGCCTCACATAGCTGCTGCCAGGCCCCTAATCTGCCATGGGCCCCTATATACCGCCTCCTCATGCTGCTGCCAAGTCTAGAGTCTGTCATGGGTCCCTGTACGGCCTCCCATTGCTGCTGTCTCCATCGCCACACTCTGCCATGTGCCACTTTCAGGTCTCTTCACACTGCTGGTGTGTTTAATTTTTTGACATAGGGTGCAGGCAGATTACGGGCCTCACATAGCTGCTGCCAGGCCCCTAATCTGCCATGGGCCCCTATATACCGCCTCCTCATGCTGCTGCCAAGTCCAGAGTCTCTCATGGGTCCCTGTACGGCCTCCCATTGCTGCTGTCTCCATCGCCACACTCTGCTGCCATGTGCCACTTTCAGGTCTCTTCACACTGCTGGTGTGTTTAATTTTTTGACATAGGGTGCAGGCAGATTACGGGCCTCACATAGCTGCTGCCAGGCCCCTAATCTGCCATGGGCCCCTATATACCGCCTCCTCATGCTGCTGCCAAGTCCAGAGTCTCTCATGGGTCCCTGTACGGCCTCCCATTGCTGCTGTCTCCATCGCCACACTCTGCTGCCATGTGCCACTTTCAGGTCTCTTCACACTGCTGGTGTGTTAAATTTTTTGACATAGGGTGCAGGCAGATTACGGGCCTCACATAGCTGCTGCCAGGCCCCTAATCTGCCATGGGCCCCTATAAACCGCCTCCTCATGCTGCTGCCAAGTCTAGAGTCTCTCATGGGTCCCTGTACGGCCTCCCATTGCTGCTGTCTCCATCGCCACACTCTGCTGCCATGTGCCACTTTCAGGTCTCTTCACACTGCTGGTGTGTTTAATTTTTTGACATAGGGTGCTGCAAGATAACGGGCCTCACATAGCTGCTGCCAGGCCCCTAATCTGCCATGGGCCCCTATATACCGCCTCCTCATGCTGCTGCCAAGTCCAGAGTCTCTCATGGGTCCCTGTACGGCCTCCCATTGCTGCTGTCTCCATCGCCACACTCTGCTGCCATGTGCCACTTTCAGGTCTCTTCACACTGCTGGTGTGTTTAATTTTTTGACATAGGGTGCAGGCAGATTACGGGCCTCACATAGCTGCTGCCAGGCCCCTAATCTGCCATGGGCCCCTATATACCGCCTCCTCATGCTGCTGCCAAGTCCAGAGTCTCTCATGGGTCCCTGTACGGCCTCCCATTGCTGCTGTCTCCATCGCCACACTCTGCTGCCATGTGCCACTTTCAGGTCTCTTGCACACTGCTGGTGTGTTAAATTTTTTGACATAGGGTGCAGGCAGATTACGGGCCTCACATAGCTGCTGCCAGGCCCCTAATCTGCCATGGGCCCCTATATACCGCCTCCTCATGCTGCTGCCAAGTCTAGAGTCTCTCATGGGTCCCTGTACGGCCTCCCATTGCTGCTGTCTCCATCGCCACACTCTGCTGCCATGTGCCACTTTCAGGTCTCTTCACACTGCTGGTGTGTTTAATTTTTTGACATAGGGTGCAGGCAGATTACGGGCCTCACATAGCTGCTGCCAGGCCCCTAATCTGCCATGGGCCCCTATATACCGCCTCCTCATGCTGCTGCCAAGTCTAGAGTCTCTCATGGGTCCCTGTACGGCCTCCCATTGCTGCTGTCTCCATCGCCACACTCTGCTGCCATGTGCCACTTTCAGGTCTCTTCACACTGCTGGTGTGTTAAATTTTTTGACATAGGGTGCTGGCAGATTACGGGCCTCCCATTGCTGCTGCCAGACATGTAATCTGCCATGGGCCCCCGTACCGACTCCTCATGCTGTGACGTTGCAACAAGGTGTAATTCAACCCTACATATGTTAGACCGCCTTTACGAACAGCTAAAGGCCATCACAGATTTCCTGATGTTAAAAGCGGATAAAGGTACTCCCTGTGTAACTTAGATGTCAGCCATTGTCAGCTCATGTGTGACACCTGCGCTTGCTCAGGCCCTTTGAGGAGGCCACGCTATTCGTGAGTCGGCAGGACTATGGGATGAATGAGGTCAAATCGGCCATGGGCCCCCGTACCGCCTGTTCACGCTGATGCTGGTCCCACAGTGTGACCTGGGTCCCTGTACGGCCTCCCATTGCTTCCACTCTGCCATGTACCTCTTTGAAATCTCCTCACACTCCTGCGGTTGTCCATTTTGTCATAGGTTGCTGGCAGATTAGCGGCCTTCCATAGGTGCCGCCAGGCCCCATATCGACCATGGGCCCCCGTACCTCCTGGTCACGCTGCTGCTGAGCCCACAGTGTGACCTGGGTCCCTGTACGGCCTCCCATTGCTTCCACTCTGCCATGTGCCACTTTGAAATCTCCTCACACTCCTGCGGTTGTCCATTTTGTCATAGGTTGCTGGCAGATTACAGGCCTTCCATAGGTGCCACCAAGCCCCATATCGGCCATGGGCCCCCGTACCGCCTGGTCACGCTGCTGCTGGGCCCACAGTGTGACCTGGGTCCCTGTACCGCCTCCCATTGCTCCCACTCTGCCATGTGCCACTTTCAGGTCTCCTCACGCTCCTGCTGGTTTCCATTTTGTCATAGGTTGCTGTATGGCCTCCCATTGCTGCTGCCTCCACCGCCACACTGTGGCTCCAAACACTGGTTTTGGCCCCGTGACTGCCCAAATGAGTGAAGTGTGCGGTGATTCTAAGATCGACGGCACTCATCTGCATGTCATACTGACAGACAGTATTATTTCTCTTCCCCAGCAGACTCCAAGGGCATTTAAATTAAAGGTACAGTGTTCTGCACTAATATTAAGTCTCTCTGAAGCCTAGAAACACCCTTTTTTAAGTTAAATTCACAGCGAATTTATTCGACTCGAATCGAATATTGTCCACGAATTCGCCGAATCAGTCGAATCGAATTTTTCATTTCTTCGCTCATCTCTAGTGACAACCAACGTGGTAAAATGGCAGACCATAACCAGCCCGGGAGATAAAATGGATGGAATGATTGCGATTCAAACCTAACCCAGGGGACTGTGGAGTCAATGGAAGACCATTGCGCAATTTGGGAAAAGCGGGCGGATAAAAAATAGAGTCAAAAATTTGGAAGGCCTCCTGCCTCGTTGCGATTCATATAAAATGAAAGAAGTAAAACGGAGTGGCTCATTGCGCCAAATAAAATGATTGACCACACGTTGGAAATGATCAAGATACGATTTAGTAACTGATATTGGAAGTTGTGACGGGAGTGACTTTGGGTGGGGGGCCAATGGAACACAGCTCACTTTGGAGAGGTGGGGAGATCCCTGTCTCAGCTCCCCATATCCCTATTATGTGTAGGTCACCCTGCGGCTGTTAGGGGTACAGGGTGGAATGTTCTAATATTGGGGTGGTGTTCATTGTTCACTGCCATGCGGCTGCATCCCATTGTCCTATTGTGTGTCTTTCTTGGGAGCAAACTATTATGGGATGTATGGGTTTGTGTATTGTCTACTGCCAGGTGGTGTATCCCATTGTTCTATTGTGTGTCTTGCTTGGGAGCAAACTATTATGGGATATATGTGTTTGTACAGGCTTGGTGGGGGTTGTTTCCGGCAGCCCTTCCCCCTGAGGGGACGGCTTGCTGATGGGTTTTTCTGTTACTGGGTGTATTTCCCTGCCCTGTGTATATATCTTGTATCTATGTTAAAATAAACCAGTCTATTTCCTGTCTTAATACAAGTCTGGTGCTGTCTCGTCTTGTATGGTCAGCGGTGGTGTCCATGGATCTGTGTTCGGACAGGGAATCGGGAGTCTAACGGAAATACCCTAGCGCAGTCGGGGTCCGGTTCTGTTACAGAAGTGCTCTAAATAAATAAAGGAGTTTGGGCAAAATGTTCATTTTCACCGCCGTGATTCAGGACCCAGGAACGAAATGGGATATTTGTGCCAAATTCTGAGTAAGGTATGAAGACGAGACACACATGGAGGATAATTGGTCAGAATCCCCGGGTGTGAGGTAAATACCTAGGTATGGAATCCAGTCCGTGGCCCACTGAAACGGAAAAGAACCACGGAGAGATTGACGTAGGGGTTGACCAATATTGATGGATATTTGATAACCCTAGGTCATGTTTTGACGCATCACATCGAGATTGGGATACATTGACTGAAGGATTTTTGTGGCTACAAATGCTGGGGTATATTCTTGGCACCCATGACATCCAAGAAGGACATTTGGACAAAACATTTTTAACACAATGTAACGAGACCAACGTCATGTGACTACTATTAGCTAAATCTCAACATTATCAAAGAGTAAATTCTTCTTCGTAGCATTTTGGTAAGTCATACGAGGTCTCTACCTGTCACAGCGACTTTGGCCTTTGTCTGCTGGTTTCCAATATCACACGTGTAGACCCCGGAATCTGAAGGTGTCACATTGAGGATCTGCAGGACTTGAATGGAGCCATGATCAAGAATATTATATTTGGTGCCCTGACTGATCTGCTGTGCGCCCTTCTTCCATACCACGGGCACTCCGGGCTGGGACAGCTCACACTGCAGAGACACCATAGCGTCTTCCTCCACTTCCACATCAGATAGTTGCCTTGTAATCACCGGGAGAGGAGCTGAAAAACAAAGAGGTCCATTGACCACATTTTAGGTTTTGTTTCTTTTTTTTGGAGCTGCTTACTTATGAAGCTGATCTGAGCACTTTTTGCCATGGTTAGCACTTCGGCCTGGCAGTACTCGGGCCGTTGGTTTGAATCCCAACCATGGCACCACCTGCCTAGAGTTTGCATGTTCTCCCTGTGCCTGCGTGGGCAGGGGCGGACTGACAACTCATGGTGCCCTCGGGCAATAGGAGATCATGGTGCCCCTGTGTCCTTGCCCAAACTCAAAAAAGCCTATGAAAAGGTACCAGGGGCATCTCATGGGGCCCCCTACTGACCCCGGGCCCTCGGCCAGTGCCCGAGTTTCCAAATGGTCAGTCCACCCCTGTGCGTGGGTTTCCTCCGGGTACTCCTGTTTCCTCTCACACTCCAAAGACATGCTGGTAGGTCACCAAAAATTTTAGAGGGTTTTTTTTGGGGCACTATCAAGACATCTGGTCAGCTGGCACACTCCCTGAATAAGTGCATTAGCACGAAACGTGTAAGGGTAAGAGCAGCAGACCCCAGACGTCACGCCGCCGGATCCCCACGTGGGCCGGCGGCCATCTTGATTACTTCTCATGGTCAGTTGTTTTTTTGTTTACTCTGTCTTACCTTTGGATTATTAAATATACTTTTTAAACGGTATTACACCATCCTGGCTTTCTTTCTTGGGACCCTTGTTGAGTCCACCACCCGCAGAGCCACCAGGGAAGACAGCTGAGAGGTATCACAACCTATAGGCATAAGATCCAAAAGGGGAGCCCGGACGGACAGATGTGCCCAGATGGTGACCCAGAGATGTCATACCTACCCATAAGATGATTCCATCTCAAGACCTTGAGAGGATTATTATCTTCTACATGCATATTTGAATTATGCATCTGGTGAGTGTATAATTCAAATATTTTACCACCAGTTATGGAGGCCGCCGGAACTCCACGATCCGGCGGCGTGACGTCACGGCGTACAAGGGCTCCTCCTTTAGGACTTCATACTTTGGTGTTTAATTTTTACCCATGTATCGTTGGTGCCAGTGGCAGTAATTATGACCAAAAAAGCCTATGAAAGGTACCAGGGGCATCTCATGGGGCCCCCTACTGACCCCGGGCCCTCGGGCAGTACCCGAGTTCCCAAATGGTCAGTCCGCCCCTGGGAAGGGTACAGTAAATATGTTACCAGTTGCTTCCTTTCCTGAATGAACACAATGAGTGATCAGTACTGATCACTCACTGTCTTTATTCATAACTGAAGAAAAGTAAACTGTGTTTTTTTGGGGGGTAGGGGGGCCCTGTCAGGTTGGCTGTATGTGGCCTCGTGGTTCCTAACAGCAGCCCTGTGATGAGATACAGTTTGCTCCCACAGCAGGACATTTTCTACTCCCACTGGCCACAGTCCGGCCCCCCCCTAAAGCCCCAAGGCCAGTAAACCGGCCCTTTATTTAGAAAGTTTGGAGACCCCCTGCTATAGGGAAACCTCCAGTAGCTAGAATTTCCACCTGGCAGCACTAGGGTTGCTGGTTCGAATCCCAACCAGCTCATATGTTCTCCCTGTGCCTGTGTGGGTTTCCCCCGGGTGCTCCGGTTTCCTCCCACACTTCAAAGACATGCTGGTAGGTAATTGGCCCCTGTCTTGACTGTCCCTAGTATTATTATTATTATTATACAGTATTTATATAGCGCCAAAGGGTATGCTCAGCGCTGTACAGTAGCAAGGGGGACAGAACACGAGACAATACAGTAACAACACACGAGGGGTTCGGGGGCCCTGCTCTTTCGAGCTTACAATCTAGGAGGGAGGGGAAGGTGATGCAGGAGGAGATGGCAGTGGGGGATGGAGCGGCGGGAGGAGTGGAGGAGGTTAGTTGTTAGGTGAGGTCGGGTGTTAGGTGAGGTTGGGGTAGGCTTCCCTGAAGAGGAGGGTTTACTGTCATCAGATCACCAGTTGGGGGGATGGGGTTGTGTCACTGACGTGAAAGATTAGCCCTGCCTCTACGAAGATGGCCTCCTCCACATAGAGAGACACAGAGCAGAACAAGGCATGGGGGAAGATCAGCTGCAGGGAGACCGCAGACATTGCTGGTGACTAGTCCTTTGTCCACAGCATTCACAGTACAGGTCCTCTTTAAGCTGTAAGTTTGATGTATTCCTATGTCCAGGAACAGACTCAATAAATATATTAATATCTCCATATACAGTCTACCTGGCCTGTGTCTGACCCCCTCTCATTGCGGCTCTGATACACTCCATCCATAACATATTATATATTAGCCACCTCGCGGTTCTGAGTGCAGAAGTGTGATAACAATGGAATATTCAGATTGTCTTGCCTACAAAATGTCACCTAAAGCACCAGAGTAGATTGTCTACAACAAACGGATTAAGGGAATGCCAATAAATTCTGCACAGGTGACCTCATACTGGAGGCGGAGCCATCCTGTCCATATGTGGATTTAAAGTGGACCTTTTAAAGCACAATGGTGCAGTCAGTTTGTGATCTGTAAAATCAATGGATATCCAATACAAGCAAAATGGTAAAAAAAAAGTTCCAATATAAAATAAATAGGACAGAGGTGACTCCCGCGCTCCGGCAACTCTGGACCCAGCACCAGTGCAACAGTGGTGAAAGCAATGCGCACTCTCTAGGGACCTTGGATTGTACGCCCCTTGAGGGCACTCCATACAAGGTGCACCCGCTTCCCTCATAGTATTTCCTCTTCCGGTCGATTGTTTTCAGTCTCTAGAGTCATTCCCAAGGGGTGGTCTGACCATTTGGGAACTCGGGCACTGCCCTAGGTCAGTAGGGGGCCCCATGAGATGCCCCTGGTACCTTTGTCATAGGCTTTTTTGAGTTTGGGCAAGGACACAGGGGCCCCATGATTCCCTATTGCCCGGGGGCCCCATGAGTTGTCAGTCCGCCCCTGGGTGTGACACAGCCTGTGACTGGCAGAGATCCGCCCACCACATGGTATTGCCAAAAATTAATAAAGATTTGATTCAAAATATATATTTGTATCGCTATTTGAAACCGTTTATTGATGTTATTTATTTTTACTCCATACTCCACAGGATGTTTTTCTTTTTTTGAACATGCAACTGGTAGCGGAGGACTAGAAGCTCTTCCTGCCACTGTTTCCCTGCAGACAGGCTGGGAGAGAGCCGGGTCACGTGACAACCGTATATTGATTAGAAAAAAGATACTTAGAATTTGTTTTTTTTAATTAAAATAATTACTTAGCCGTCATCCACATACAGAAAGAGGATAGATAATGTAAATTAACCAGTTGTCAACCGCAGATAGCTGAATGACGGCTGCACTGCGGCCAACCAGTTATGGGAGGGGGCATGCACCCAGCGATCTGCATGATCGCTGTGTCCTACGGACACAGCTGAGCACGTGATGTGGTAAAAGGCCAATCACAGCGGCCTTTTACCACATGATCAGCGGTGTCCAATGACACGCTGATCACCGGGAAATGCACTTGCCGGTTCTCGCTGTCAGAGCGTGAGGAAAGTACTGCCGAGAACCGGCAGTTGTCAGAGGATAGATCGGCACCGATCATAAGGGCACTGATGATCAGTGCTCTGATGATCAGATGCCCAGCAGTGCCACCCACCAGTTCCGCCCACCTGTGCCCAGCAGTGACACTTACCTGTGCCCAGCAGTTCCACCCAACTGTGCCCATCAGTGCAGCCCAGCAGTTGCACCAGTCAGTGCCCAGCAGTGCCGCCAGTCAGTGCCCAGCAGTTGCGCCAGTCAGTGCCCAGCAGTTGTCCCAGTCAGTGCCCAGCAGTGCCGCCTATCAGTGCCGACTATCAGTACCCATCATCAGTGCCAGCTCATCAGCGCTGCCTATCAGTGCCACCTATATGTGCCACCTCATTAGTGTTGCCTATCAGTACCACCTATCAGTGCCTATCAGTGCTGCCTATCAGTGCCCAGCAGTTGCGCCTGTCAGTGCCCAGCAGTTGTCCCAGTCAGTGCCCAGCAGTGCCGCCCATCAGTGCTGACTATCAGTACCCATCATCAGTGCCAGCTCATCAGCGCTGCCTATCAGTGCCACCTATCCGTGCCACCTCATTAGTGCTGCCTATCAGTGCCCATCAGTGCTGTCTATCAGTGCCACCTATCTGTGTCCATCAGTGCAGCCTCATCAACGCACATCAGTGAAGGAGAAAAATAACCTCTTTGCAAAATGTTATAATAGAAACAAAGAAACGTTTTGTTTTTTTCATTTTTTTCTATTTTTGTTTATAGTGCAAAAAGTAAAACACCCAGCGATGAGTAAATACCACCAAAAGGAAGCTCTATTTGTGAGAAAAAAAAAGATAAACATTTCATATGGGTACAGTGTTGCATGACCGTGCAATTGTCATTCAAAGTGCAACAGCGCTGAAAGCTGAAAATTGGCCTGGTAAGGAAGGGGGCAGGGGCGGACTGACCATTTGAGCACTCGGGCACTGCCCGAGGGCCCAGGGTCAGTAGGGGGCCCCATGAAATGCCCCTGGTACCTTTTATAGGCTTTTGTGGGTGTGCTTTGAGTGTGCAAGGACACAGGGGCCCTATGATCCCTATTGCCCGGGAGCACCATGAGTTGTCAGTCCGCCCCTGGAAGGGGGTATATGTGCCCGGTAGGCAAGGGGTTAAGCATTGTGTGTTTAGCATGACTTTTCGTTCTCCTTTACCATCAAAACTAAGTTTGGACTAACCAGAGGCAGACATTACATTTTGACCATTGAATCCAAGTTACCTTTGACTGCAAGTCCGGCTGTAGATGTGTGCGACCCAACCCTGAAGGTCACGGGACCGGCGTCCTCCTGCGTCACGCTGCTCATTTTCAGGACGTGGACCTTCTCACTTTCCACCCAGATCTCATTCATCTCGTTGGTCACCAGCGTAATCCCCTGCAGTGTCCACTCTACATCCTTTGCGTTGGCGTGGGAGACTTCACACTTAAACACGACATCCTCTCCAGCAAAGACTGACAGGTCCTTGAGACCGCGGACAATGGTGACATCCAATTCTAAAAAGAGATGTAAAATGAATCTTTGAATTTGTTGTTTTATTAACCCACCACCAGCAGCAGCACTGATTACTAGGATTGGTTAGCTTTAGTGCCACCGATGTACTCGTATGTAGTTTAAAAAGCATGACTTAAAAGGCAAACAAAATAAAAATGAGATGCCCACCAGTGCACAAAGCAAGGTCCATAAAGACATGGAGGAGCCAGTTTGGGGTGGAGGAACTTGACTGTCCTGCACAGAGTCCTGACCTCAACCCCATAGAACACCTTTGGGATGAATTAGAGCGGAGACTGTGAGCCAGGCCTCCTCCCCCGACATCAGTGCCTGACCTGACAAATGTGCTTCTGGAAGAATGGTCCAACCTTCCCATAGACACCCTCCTAAACCTTGTGGACGGCCTTCCCAGAAGAGCTGAAGCTGTTATAGCTGCAAAGGGCGGGGCCAACTCAATATTGAACCCTACGGACTAATGCAGGTCATAGATGGGTCAAAAATCGGCAATGATGGGCAAATCAGCCGATCGTTTTACCGATAAAAAATCTGCGCATGAGCCGTGACCTGCAAGAAAAAGAGGAAGAAAAAGAAGAAGAAAAGATGAAGAAGAAGAAGAAGAAAAAGATGAAGAAGAAAAAGAAGAAGAAAAAGAAGAAAAAAAGAAGAAGAAGAAAAGATGAAGAAGAAGAAAAAGATGAAGAAGAAGAATTCCAGTCTGCTATTATATTTTATATGAAAAGTCTTGCGGTTGCAACAATGTATCTATTTGTATCTGAATAAAACCATCTGTATCCGAAATGGATACAAATGGATACATTGTTGCAACCGCAATACTTTTTCATGTCAAATATAATAGCGGTGCTCTCTGCAGGGACAGAAGTAATTAAATGCCAGCCGTAGACGGGCCAAAAATCAGCCGATTTTTTTTACCGTTGGTGGTAACGTTGGCCTATTGAACGACCGTTTTTTTTTTTGTTTTTTTTTAAACGGACGGTTTTCGACCCGTCTATGGCCTGCATAAGACTGGGAGGCCATTAAAGTTCATGTTTGTGGTAAGGAAGGCGGAACAATACTTTTGGCAATATATTGTGTATGTAAAAACATCACTTATGAATAAAAATGTTGTATCTAAATGTGTCCTTAAAATGAATTGCTACATGCCAGCTGAAATTTGGCCTACAGTGGAAGCCTTGACCCTCTAATTGGCTGGGGGGAGGTACCTCACCTGGGCATCACCCAGATAATTATGTTCGATAGAAATACAGCGAGCAGACAGGAGGAGGAGCAATGTTTGAAAGTCTCCAAAAACATTTGTTGTCCTCTTTATATTACACTCATAGGGCTTCTTTTTTTTTCAGCTGGAATGTGGCGGTACGCATTTCTGGCACCGCCACCACTGAAGTACATCCTGGCAAGGGCAGCTTGGGTGTGCTGGAGGGACGATTGTTGCTGGTGGGAGGTTGTAGTGTTTCTGGGGGGGTCTATTGATGCTGGGGAGGATCTACTATTGTATGTTGTTGGGAGGGGGGGGTCTATTGTTACTGGCTGCTGTTTGGGTGTATCGGAGAGGTCCATTGTTGTTGAGGAGCCAACCCAGACTGCACTTGGGTACTTCCGTTAGAATACCGCTTCCCTGTCCGAACACCGACCACAGACACCACAGCAGACCATACAAGACTAGACGACACCAGTCTATCTGAACATGGAACTCTTTATTTGAAACTCAGACTGGTTTTTTACACACTCAGGGGGCAATCCCCCCTCCCTGCATAATGACACAGGGCGGGGCAATCTATACTTAGCAACAAGAGACACACAGGTATTCAAACTTCACACCAGCAGACAGTCCCATCAGGAGGGAGGGCTGCTGGAGACACCCCTCCCTACTAAGCGAATACACATAAACACATACATCCCATAATAGTTTGCTCCCAAGCAAGACACACAATAGAACAATGGGATGCAACCACATGGCATTAAACAATCAACAACCCTCCACCCCGATATTAGGACAGATCACCCTGTACCCCTAACAGACACAGGATGACTTACACATAATAGGGATATGGGGAACTGAGACAGGGGTCTCCCCACCTCTCCAAAGGAGGCTGTGTTCCATGTGCCCCCCACCCAAAGTGACTCCTGTCACAAGGAGGATCTATTGTTGCTGTTGGGGATCTATTGTTACTAGCTGCTGTTTGGGTGTATCATAGAAGTCCATTGTTGTTCAGGAGGATCTATTGTTGGTGTTGGGGATCTATTGTTACTGGCTGCTGTTTGGGTGTATCCTGGAGGTCCATTGTTGTTAAGGAGGATCTATTGTTGCTGTTGGGTGTCTATTTTTGCTGTTGGGGATCTATTGTTGGCGGGGTGACTATTGTTGCTTGGGGAATCTTTTGTTGATGGCTGCAGGGGATCTATTTTACCAACTTTCTTGTTATCATTAACACATTTCATAAAAATGACTGTAATCTCAAAAAGGGGCTGTACTAGGGGGTGGCTAGATAGCGGAGACAAAGGGCGGTGCTCAAGAAGTAGGTAGGGGGCGGAGGCAAGGGTGATCCAGGAAAGGGAGGAGTACCTGCACCCATTATTTGGGAAAAAAGCCCTGCACATCAATATTGCAAAAGGGAAGTGGGGAGGTTCTGTACTGCATCACTTCAGATGTATTTTATCAGCGTTTGTATATTCGTATATTTGGGAGTACAGTTTTTATCGAAGAACAGTTGACCTTTCAGATCTCACACAAACCTACCTATCATAATGACACAAGGCGGGGCAATCTACACTTAGCAACAAGAGACACACAGGTATTCAAGCTTTACACCAGCAGACAGTCCCATCAGGAGGGAGGGCTGCTGGAAACACCCCCGTCAAGCCAATACACATAAACACATACATCCCATAATAGTTTGCTCCCAAGCAAGACACACAATAGAACAATGGGATGCAACCACATGGCATTAAACAATCAACAACCCCCCACCCCAATATTAGGACAGATCACCCTGTACCCCTAACAGGCACAGTGTAACTTACACATAATAGGGATATGGGGAGCTGAGACAGGGGTCTCCCCACCTCTCCAAAGTGAGCTGGGTTCCATGGGCCCCCCACGTAAAGTGACTCCCGTCACAAGGAGGATCTATTGTTGCTGTTGGGGATCTATTGTTACTGGCTGCTGTTTGGGTGTATCCTAGAGGTCCATTGTTGTCCATGAGGATCTATTGTTTGTGCTGGGCATCTATTGTTGGTGGGGTGAACTATTGTTGCTTGGGGGATCTATTTTACCATTTCATTATCATTAACACATTTTATAAAAATGACTGTAATCTCAAAAAGGGGCTGTACTAGGGGGTGGCTAGATTGCGGAGACAAAGGGCGGAGCACAGGAAGTAGGTAGGGGGAAGAGACAAGGGTGATCCGGGAAAGGGAGGAGTACCTGCACCCATTCTCTGGGAAAAAAAGCGCCCTGATTATCAATATAGCAAAAGGGAAGTGGGGAGGTTCTGTACTGCATCACTTCATATTTTATCAGCGTTTGTATATTCGTATATTTGGGAGTACAGTTTTCATCGAAGAACGGTTGACCTTTCAGATCTCACACAAACCTACCTTTCACAGTCAGAGTGGCCGTAGTCCTTTTGCTTCGGGCGATGCAGACATACTCCCCAGCGTCCTCCAGCTCCAGATCATGAATGATCAGCTCTCGCACAGTCCTGTCCTGCTTCATCTCATACTTGTGGTTGGCCTGGAGCTTCTCGGCGCCTTTTCTCCACTCCACGGAGGCCATCTTGGCAGAGACCTCACAGCGGAGATGGGCAGCTGAGCCTTCTTCAGCAACCACATTTTGCAAATTCTTCACAAACTGGAGAACTGCGAGACAACAAAGATATGACAATATACAGCGTATACCTATAGAGGGACCAGATATAATAGTCAATCTATCCAGAATTTATATTCTACTGTTTAGTAGATCCTGATCCTGTTGATACCCTGGTAGTTTCTTTTGTCTCTATCTTTTGGGGCTCTATTGGTGAGATCAGGGCTGCTGTTACAAATCACGAGGCCCAATACACTCAGTCTGACAGCCCCCCCTCCCAAAAAAAACAAAAGTTTGCTATGGTTCAGTTATGAATGAACACAATGAGTGATCAGTACTAATCACTCATTGTGTTCATTCAGAAAAGAAAGATGCTGGTAAATGTGACATATTTCCTGGACCCTTCTCCATCATGCAGGTCCCAATTGTGTGATTGCAGCTGCCAGGTGGGGAGGGGAGGAGGGAAGTCGGTAGCACTGTGGGGACACACAGGGGGAGAGGAGGGAAGACGGCAGCACTGTGGGGACACACAGGAGGAGAGGAGGGAAGTCGGAAGCAGTGTAGGGACACACAGGGGGAGAGGAGGGAAGACGGCAGCACTGTGGGGGCACACTGGAGGAGAGGAGGGAAGTCGGAAGCAGTGTAGGGACACACAGGGGGAGAGGAGGGAAGTCGGTAGCACTGTGGGGGCACACGGGGAGAGGAGGAAAGTCAGCAGCACTGTGGGGGCACACAGGGGGAAAGTCAGCAGCACTGAGGGGGCTCACAGGGGGAGAGGAGGGAAGTCAGTAGCACTGTGGGGGCACACAGGGGGAGAGGAGGGAAGTCGGCAGCACTGTGGGGGCACACTGGGTGAGAGGAAGGAAGTCGGCAGCACTGTGGGGGCACACAGGGGGAGAGAAGGGAAGTCGGAAGCACTGTGGAGGCACACAGGAGGAGAGGAGGGATGTCAGGAGCACTGTGGGGGCACACAGGAGGAGAGGAGGGAAGTCAGAAACACTGTGGAGGCACACAAGAAGAGAGGAGGGAAGTCGACAGCACTGTGGGGGCACACAGGGGGAGAGGAGGAAAGTCAGGAACACTGTGGGGGCACACAGGGGGAGAGGAGGGAAGTCGGAAGCGCTGTGGGGGCACACAGGAGGAGAGGAGGGAAGTCAGAAGCACTGTGGGGGCACACAGGAGGAGAGAGGAGGAAAGTCAGGAACACTGTGGGGGCACACAGGGGGAGAGGAGGGAAGTCGGAAGCGCTGTGGGGGCACACAGGAGGAGAGGAGGGAAGTCAGAAACACTGTGGAGGCACACAAGAAGAGAGGAGGGAAGTCGACAGCACTGTGGGGGCACACAGGAGGAGAGAGGAGGAAAGTCAGGAACACTGTGGAGGCACACAGGGGGAGAGGAGGGAAGTCGGAGCACTGTGGGGGCACACAGGAGGAGAGGAGGAAAGTCGGCAGCACTGTGGGGGCACACAGGGGGAGAGGAGGGAAGTTGGCAGCACTGTGGGGGCACACTGGGTGAAAGGAGGGAAGTCGGCAGCACTGTGGGGGCACACAGGGGGAGAGGAGGGAAGTCAGCAGCACTGTGGGGGCACACAGGAGGAGAGGAGGGAAGTCGGCAGCACTGTGGGGGTACACAGGGGGAGAGGAGGAAAGTCAGGAACACTGTGGGGGCACACAGGGGGAGAGGAGGGAAGTCAGCAGCACTGTGGAGGCACACAGGAGGAGAGGAGGGAAGTCAACAGCACTGTGGGGGCACACAGGGGGGAGAGGAGGGAAGTCGACAGCACTGTGGGGGAACACAGGAGGAGAGGAGGGAAGTCGGCAGCACTGTGGGGGCACAAAGGGGAAGAGGAGGGAAGTCGGCAGCACTGTGGGGACACACAGGGGGAGAGGAGGGAAGTCGGGAGCTCTGTGGGGGCACACAGGGGGAGAGGAGGAAAGTCAGCAGCACTGTGGGGACACACAGGGGGAGAGGAGGGAAGTCGGGAGCTCTGTGGGGGCACACAGGGGGAGAGGAGGGAAGTCGGGAGCTCTGTGGGGGCACACAGGGGGAGAGGAGGAAAGTCAGCAGCACTGTGGGGACACACAGTGGGAGAGGAGGGAAATCGGCAGCGCTGTGGGGATACACAGGAGGAGAGGAGGGAAGTCGGCAGCTCTGTGGGGGCACACAGGGGGAGAGGAGGGAAGTCGGCAGCACTGTGGGGGCACACAGGAGGAGAGAAGGGCAGTCGGCAGCTCTGTGGGGGCACACAGGGGGAGAGGAGGGTAGTCGGCAGCACTGTGGGGACACACAGAGGGAGAGGAGGAAAATCGGCAGCGCTGTAGGGGCACACAGGGGGAGAGGAGGGAAGTTGGCAGCGCTGTAGGGGCACACAGGGGGAGAGGAGGGAAGTCGCCAGCACTGTGAAGGCACACAGGGGAAGAGGAGGGAAGTCGGAAGCACTGTGGGGATACACAGGGGGAGAGGAGGGAAGTCGGAAGCTCTGTGGGGGCACACTGGGGAAGAGGAGGGAAGTCGGCAGCACTGTGGGGACAAACAGGGGAAGAGGAGGGAAGTCGGGAGCTCTGTGGGGGCACACAGGGGGAGAAGAGGAAAGTCGGCAGCACTGTGGGGGCAAGTCGGCAGCACTGTGGGGGCAAGTCGGCAGCACTGTGGGGGCACACAGGGGAAGAGGAGGGAAGTCGGCAGCACTGTGGGGATACACAGGGGGAGAGGAGGGAAGTCGGCAGCTCTGTGGGGGCACACTGGGGGAGAGGAGGGAAGTCGGAAGCACTGTGGGGGCACACATGGGAAGAGGAGGGAAGTCGGCAGCACTGTGGGGACACACAGGGGGAGAGGAGGGAAGTCGGGAGCTCTGTGGGGGCACACAGGGGGAGAAGAGGAAAGTCGGCAGCACTGTGGGGGCAAGTCGGCAGCACTGTGGGGGCACACAGGGGGAGAGGAGGAAAGTCGGCAGCACTGTGGGGATACACAGGGGGAGAGGAGGGAAATCGGCAGCGCTGTGGGGGCACACAGGGGGAGAAGAGGAAAGTCGGCAGCACTGTGGGGGCACACAGGGGGAGAGGAGGAAAGTCGGCAGCACTGTGGGGATACACAGGGGGAGAGGATGGAAATTGGCAGCACTGTGGGGGCACACAGGGGGAGAGGAGGGAAGTCGGCAGCACTGTGGGGGCACACAGGGGAAGAGGAGGGAAGTCGGCAGCGCTGTAGGGGCACACAGGGGGAGAGGAGGGAAGTCGCCAGCACTGTGGGGGCACACAGGGGAAGAGGAGGGAAGTCGGAAGCACTGTGGGGATACACAGGGGGAGAGGAGCGAAGTCGGCAGCTCTGTGGGGGCACACTGGGGGAGAGGAGGGAAGTCGGCAGCACTGTGTGGGCACACAGGGGGAGAGGAGGGAAGTCGGCAGCACTGTGGGGACACACAGGGGGAGAGGAGGGAAGTCGGGAGCTCTGTGGGGGCACACAGGGGGAGAAGAGGAAAGTCGGCAGCACTGTGGGGGCAAGTCGGCAGCACTGTGGGGGCACACAGGGGGAGAGGAGGGAAGTCGCCAGCACTGTGGGGGCACACAGGGGAAGAGGAGGGAAGTCGGCAGCACTGTGGGGGCACACAGGGGAAGAGGAGGGAAGTCGGCAGCACTGTGGGGATACACAGGGGGAGAGGAGGGAAGTCGGAAGCACTGTGGGGGCACACTGGGGGAGAGGAGGGAAGTCGGCAGCACTGTGGGGACACACAGGGGGAGAGGAGGGAAGTCGGGAGCTCTGTGGGGGCACACAGGGGGAGAAGAGGAAAGTCGGCAGCACTGTGGGGGCAAGTCGGCAGCACTGTGGGGGCACACAGGGGGAGAGGAGGAAAGTCGGCAGCACTGTGGGGATACACAGGGGGAGAGGAGGGAAATCGGCAGCACTGTGGGGGCACACAGGGGGAGAGGAGGAAAGTCGGCAGCACTGTGGGGATACACAGGGGGAGAGGAGGGAAATTGGCAGCACTGTGGGGGCACACAGGGGAAGAGGAGGGAAGTTGGCAGCACTGTGGGGGCACACAGGAGGAGAGGAGGGAAGTCAGAAACACTGTGGAGGCACACAAGAAGAGAGGAGGGAAGTCGACAGCACTGTGGGGGCACACAGGAGGAGAGAGGAGGAAAGTCAGGAACACTGTGGGGTAACACAGGGGGAGAGGAGGGAAGTCGGAAGCGCTGTGGAGGCACACAGGGGGAGAGGAGGAAAGTCAGAAACACTGTGGGGGCACACTGGGTGAGAGGAGGGAAGTCGGCAGCACTGTGGGGGCACACAGGGGGAGAGGAGGGAAGTCGGAAGCACTGTGGGGGCACACAGGAGGAGAGGAGGGAAGTCAGCAGCACTGTGGGGGTACACAGGGTGAGAGGAGGAAAGTCAGGAACACTGTGGGGGCACACAGGGGGAGAGGAGGGAAGTCAGCAGCACTGTGGGGGCACACAGGGGGGAGAGAAGGGAAGTCGACAGCACTGTGGGGGCACACAGGAGGAGAGGAGAGAAGTCGGCAACACTGTGAGGGCACACTGGGGGAGAGGAGGAAAGTCGGCAGCACTGTGGGGGCACAAAGGGGAAGAGGAGGGAAGTCGGCAGCACTGTGGGGACACACAGGGGGAGAGGAGGGAAGTTGGGAGCTCTGTGGGGGCACACAGGGGGAGAGGAGGGAAGTCGGGAGCTCTGTGGGGGCACACAGGGGAAAAGGAGGGAAGTCGGCAGCACTGTGGGGACACACAGGGGGAGAGGAGGGAAATCGGCAGCGCTGTGGGGACACACAGGGGGAAAGGAGGAAAGTCGGCAGCGTTGTGGAGGCACACAGGGAGAAGAGGAAAGTCGGCAGCACTGTGGGGGCACACAGGAGGAGAGGAGGGAAGTCGGCAGCTCTGTGGGGCACACAGGGGGAGAGGAGAGAAGTCGGCAGCACTGTGGGGGCACACAGGAGGAGAGGAGGGAAGTCGGCAGCACTGTGGGGGCACACAGGAGGAGAGGAGGGAAGTCGGCAGCACTGTGGGGATACACAGG
Organism: Staurois parvus; assembly: GCF_062004578.1. Taxonomy (NCBI): domain Eukaryota; kingdom Metazoa; phylum Chordata; class Amphibia; order Anura; family Ranidae; genus Staurois; species Staurois parvus. Next base: position 418,568 of record NW_028319041.1, read on the forward strand.
GGGAGAGGAGGGAAGTCGGAAGCTCTGTGGGGGCACACTGGGGGAGAGGAGGGAAGTCGGCAGCACTGTGGGGACACACAGAGGGAGAGGAGGGAAATCGGCAGCGCTGTAGGGGCACACAGGGGGAGAGGAGGGAAGTCGGCAGCGCTGTAGGGGCACACAGGGGGAGAGGAGGGAAGTCGGCATCGCTGTAGGGGCACACAGGGGGAGAGGAGGGAAGTCGCCAGCACTGTGGGGGCACACAGGGGAAGAGGAGGGAAGTCGGCAGCACTGTGGGGATACACAGGGGGAGAGGAGGGAAGTCGGAAGCTCTGTGGGGGCACACTGGGGGAGAGGAGGGAAGTCGGAGGCACTGTGGGGGCACACAGGGGAAGAGGAGGGAAGTCGGAAGCACTGTGGGGACACACAGGGGGAGAGGAGGGAAGTCGGGAGCTCTGTGGGGGCACACAGGGGGAGAAGAGGAAAGTCGGCAGCACTGTGGGGGCAAGTTGGCAGCACTGTGGGGGCACACAGGGGGAGAGGAGGGAAGTCGCCAGCACTGTGGGGGCACACAGGGGAAGAGGAGGGAAGTCGGCAGCACTGTGGGGATACACAGGGGGAGAGGAGGGAAGTCGTCAGCTCTGTGGGGGCACACTGGGGGAGAGGAGGGAAGTCGGAAGCACTGTGGGGGCACACAGGGGAAGAGGAGGGAAGTCGGCAGCTCTGTGGGGGCACACTGGGGGAGAGGAGGGAAGTCGGAAGCACTGTGGGGGCACACAGGGGAAGAGGAGGGAAGTCGGAAGCACTGTGGGGGCACACTGGGGGAGAGGAGGGAAGTCGGCAGCACTGTGTGGGCACACTGGGGGAGAGGATTGAAGTCGGCAGCACTGTGGGGGCACACAGGGGGAGAGGAGGAAAGTCGGAAGCACTGTGGGGGCACACAAGGGGAGAGGAGGAAAGTCGGAAGCACTGTGGGGGCACACAAGGGGAGAGGAGGAAAGTCGGCAGCACTGTGGGGGCACACATGGGGAGAGGAGGAAAGTCGGTAGCACTGCGAGGACACACAGGGGGAGAGAAGGAAAGTCAGCAGCACCTTGGGAGCACACAGGGGGAGAGGAGGAAAGTCGGCAGCACTGTGAGGAAACACTGGGGGAGAGGAGGAAAGTCAGCAGCACTGTGAGGACACATGGGGGGCCCTATGGCTCTCTCTGCAGCAGATGAAAGGCAGCAGGAGGGAGAGGAGAAGAAGTCAGTCTTTAGCTGCTGCAGAGAGAGCCATACAGGGGGATCGGTTCCAGCAATTGCACCCACCCCCATCATGCTGATCACCCTCCCTGCCCAAATCCGATTCACCCATCTGTCTGGGCCCTTCTGCTGGCCTGGGCCCCATACAGGAGGACTGGTGGTACCCCATATCCATGGCCCGGGGTGGGTTCTCTGCTCCGCACAGCTAGGTTTGCGCCCACCTTATAGGTAAGCCACTCTCAACCAGGGTTCAGTGGAACCCCAATGTACCTCCAGAGGTTTCTAGAGGTTCAAGCTATTCATCCAATCCGGTTGGTGTGACGTGCCACGTCCCTTAAAGTACTACATTGTAAAAATAATTTATGGTTGAGATTTTTTAAGGCACATGGGATTACACCCACAAAAGATTTCCTTACATATAAAATGACACATTTTTATTAAGACGCGTCTTAAATACACTACAAATCACAATAAAAACATCCCATGAGTTGATGATCTATAAATACAGCCGCGTGCGTAAATTTCACTGTGAGCTCTGTAAATAACAAACCTGCTTCAACAGAGCGGTTAAGAACAGACAGATAAACGTGAAAATTAATTCACAGGGAATGAAATGAAGAAATAATCACCTTTAGTATTTAAAAGTTACCTCTCTGAAAAAAATACATTCAATGTAGGGTGGGCAGGAAATACTTTTCAGTTTGTGATTCACTATATACACATACTGTATATACTAGATAAAAAATAAAAAAAAATATATATATATATATATATATATAATTATATATTTAAAAAAAAAATTATATATATATATATATATATATATATATTTTCTTCTCGGAGAATAGGTGCAGGAACTCCCCCTTTCTGACTTACTTCTTGTCTCCGCCCCCTACCCACCTCCGAGCACCGTCCCTTGGTTCCACCCCTTACCCACCTCCCAGTACCGCCCTTTTTAGACAACACAGAGCTAAGTATAATTTTGTGGTGCCAAGCATTTTGTACGGAATTTGTTAATGAGAACAAGAAAAGAAGTAAAATAGATCCCATGTATAACCAGCATGCTTTACTGCATATACAGACTGATTTTACTGTTGTGGGTTTAGTAACGCTTTAAGGCTTGGGTGTCAAACTGGCGGCCCTCCAGCTTTTGCCAAACTACAAGTCCCATGAGGCATTGCAAGATTGACAGTTACAAGCATGACTCCCAAAGGCAGAGGCATGATGGGACTTGTAGTTTCGCAACAGCTGGAGGGCCACCAGTTTGACACTCCTGCTTTAAGGCTTTAGAACCACTTTATTAGACCCTCCAGCACACCCCAGCATTCCAACACCCCCCCCCCCTTGAAATTACATATATTCAGTGCTGGAGGTGCTGGAAACTGCACTCCCCCATGTTCCCACTGAATAAAAGCCATATATATATATATATATATATATATATATATATATATCTGGGGCGGACTGACCATTTGGAAACCCGGGCCCGAGGTCAGTAGGGGGCCCCATGAGATGCCCCTGGTACCTTTTTCATAGGCTTTTTTGAGTTTGGGCAAGGACACAGGGGCCCCATGATCCCCTATTGCCCGGGGGCCCAATGAGTTGTCAGTCCGCACCTGATATATATATATATATACACAGTTGTGCTCAAAAGTTTGCATACCCTGGCAGAAATTGTGAAATTTTGGCATTGATATTGAAAATATGACGGATCATGCCAAAAAATGCTCTTTTATTGAAGGATGATGATCCTATGAAGCCATTTATTATCACATAGTTGTTTGGCTCCTTTTTAAATCCTAACGATAACAGAAATCACCCAAATGGCCCAGATCAGAAGTCTCCGCCCCCCTGGATCAGAAGTCTCCGCCCCCATATCAGGAGTCTCCGCCCCCCTGGAATGTTTAGCCTTGGTACAGACACACAAGGTGACACACAAGGGTTACAATGCCAATTAGAGGTTAATGTCCCACATCTGTGGCTTTTTAAATTGCAATTAGTGTCAGTGTATAAATAGTCAGTGAGTTTGTTAGCTCTTATTTGGAAGCACTGACTAGGCTAGATACTGAGCCATGGGGATCAGAAAAGAACTGTCAAAAGTCCTGTGTAACAAGGTAATGGAACTTTATAAAGATGGAAAAGGACATAAAAAGATGTCCAAAGCCTTGACTATGCCAATCAGTACTGATCAATCACATATTAAGAAGTGGAAAGTTCGGGGATCTCTTGATACCAAGCCAAGGTCAGGTAGACCAAGAAAGATCGCAGCCACAACTGCCAGAAGAATTGTCCGGGATACAAAGGGAAACCTATAGGTAATCACAAGAGAAATCCAGGCTGCTCTGGGGAAAGACAGTGTGGTTGTTTTGAAGGAGCACAATATGATAACACTTGAACAAAATGAGCTGCATGGTGGAGGTGCCAGAAAGAAGCCTTTACTGCATCAACGACACAAGAAGGCCCGGTTAGGCATGTCAAGATGTTGTCAGGCATATTGTAACCGGGCTTTTTTGTGACATCGGTGCAGTAAAAGCTTCTTTCTGGCACCTCGACCAAACAGCTCATTTTTGTTCACCGTATTGTACTCCTTAAAAACAACCACACCATCTTTTTCCGGAGCAGCTTGTATTTCTTTTGAGGTTGCCTGTGGGGGGTTTTCTTTGAATCCCGGACAATTCTTCTGTCAGTTGTGGCTGTAATCTTTCTTGGTCTACCTGACCTTGGCTTGGTATCAGGAGATCCCCGAACTTTCCACTTCTTAATCGGTGATTTAACAGCACTGATTGGCATAGTCAAGGCTTTGGACATCTTTTTATGTCCTTTTCCATCTTTATAAAGTTCCATTACCTTGTTACGCAGGACTTTTGACAGTTCTTTTCTGATCCCCATGGCTCAGTATCTAGCCTAGTCAGTGCTTCTACATAAGAGCTAACAACCTCATTGACTATTTATACACGGACATAAAAAAATGCAATTTAAAAAGCCACAGATGTGGGACATTAACCTCTAATTGGCATTGTAACCCGTGTGTGTCACCTTGTGTGTCTGTACCAAGGCTGAACATTCCAGGGGGCGGAGACTTCTGATCCGGGGGGCGGAGACTTCTGATCCGGGGGCGGAGACTTCTGTTCCGAGGGCGGAGACTTCTGATCCGGGGGGGCAGAGACTTCTGATCCGGGGGGGCAGAGACTTCTGATCCGGGCCATTTGGGGGACTTCTGTTATCATTATGATTTAAAAAGGAGCCAAACAACTACGTGATAATAAATGGCTTCATATGATCATCATCCTTCAATAAAAGAGCATTTTTTGTCATGATCAGTCATATTTTCAATATCAATGCCAAAATTTCACAATTTCTGCCGGGGGGGATACAAACTTTTGAGCACAACTGTATATCTCCAAGTATTAGTTGGATCAGTGTTTGTTACCAATTGCATTACATGTCTGTGTACAAGAGATGCTACTCACTGTTCACTTTGATGTTGGAGGTGGATTGTTGGTCTCCTGTATCACAGGTGTAATCTCCTGCATCTTCCCCTTCTGCATCGTAGATGACCAACTCTGCCACTGCGCCATCTTGTCTCATTTCATACTTGGCACAAGGGAAGAGTGCCACGGATCCTTTCCTCCATTCTAGGAGAACATTGGGTTTGGAGGTCTCGCAGCGGAGCGTCACGGTGACTCCGTCCTCTACGACCGTATCCTTCAACGGTTTGCTGAACACGACGGGGAGGGCTGCAACACAGGATGAAAAGGGATGAGCTTCGGGTTCAATGCTAGCATGAGATTGAGGTGAATCCAATGGGTTAGAGATTCACAACCCCAGTGAATTGTTATGCAGATTTGCTGGGGTGAATTTTTTAATACCATAATGCACTCCATGGCCTTTGAACTATGGGCAGCCCACTGAGCAGGGTCAATTATGGGGGGGCTTTTGGATAAACCAGCCCTCTCATTATAAAAGGGGAAAGGGGCAAAGAGCATCCATAGGGGTTTATTTATTCTAATAGTCTGTTCAGTTTGGAAATAGACTAAAGGTCTGCACTATTGGATGTCTCTTTGCTTCCTTTTAATATATCTATTCCTGGGAGATCGGTAATGACCGAGTGATTGTTGAAAAGGATCATGGTCTCAAGTATCAAAGAAAAGCACAATTGACCCTCCTTTTGCAGTGGGGTCCATGATATAAGGTGAGGAGATACCCATGAGGTGTGGTGAAGAGCACAAGAAGTAGAGGTCTGCACTATTGGATGTCTCTTTGCTTCCTTTTAATACATCTATTCCTGGGAGATTGGTAATGACCAAGTGATTGTTGAAAAGGATCGTGGTCTCAAGTATAAAAAAAAAGCACAAGTGACCCTCCTTTTGCAGTGGGGTCCATGATATAAGGTGAGGAGATACCCATGAGGTGTGGTGAAGAGCACAAAAAGTAGAAGTCTGCACTATTGGATGTCTCTTTGCTTCCTTTTAATGTATCTATTCCTGGGAGATCGGTAATGACCGAGTGATTGTTGAAGAGGATCGTGGTCTCAAGTATCAAAGAAAAGCACAAGTGACCCTCCTTTTGCAGTGGGGTTCATGATATAAGGTGAGGAGATACCCATGAGGTTTGGTGAAGGGCACACTGAAGGAAGTCATATTGCTGTTCTGACAAGGATTAATATATCGATTGAGGTTTGCACAAAGATTGGTTGGTGTAAGAGACTCTTACAGAGGGGCGGACTGACTTTCCAATTGTCGGTAATTTGCTAAAAATGGTGCACTCAGAATCTGGTGCAGCCAATCAGCTTCTAACTTCAGCTTTAAGCTTTCGCAATAAAACCTGGAAGCTGATTGGTTTCTCTGCAGAGTTGCACAAGATTTTGCACTCTCCAGTTTTAGTAAATAACCCCAATAATGTGCTGGTATGTAGTGCAATCTAGTATATTATGGCTAAAACCTTCGGGGGGGGGGCATTTCTTTGGCTTGCTACCACTTTAACTTGGTGGACTCGATGCTTCACTGAAATAGCCTTCGTATTGCCATATCTCAGACTGAACAGGCTTTGCTCATACAAGACCATCATTATGAACAGTAAGAAACAATTACTCTGCAAATGGGTAGAAGACCAAGAAGGATAATTGGCCGCAAGGTCACTCCAAGTTCCAAAATAATGATTGCTACCAGTATGAGAGGGACCCCTCCTCGCTGCATACAGTTAGTCATTGGAGAAGGTGAATACCAACAGCACCTAAACAGTGGGGTCATTGGGTCATATAGTCCTTCATTTGACAGATTCACAGCAGGTTACCAATCAAGGATAATGGTCCAAACCAAGACTATCCTGCAGGTGGATGAAGCTGATGAACCATAATAGTTTCTTCTTTTGCCTTCTTTCTAATAACCCATATTACTGAAAACATGTAGCTGGTGCTGTGTAGTCTTATGGCTTCCTGTAAAGGTAGAGAGATGATAACCCATCATACTTGTCACTGGTTCCCATGATCCCTTGCTACTGGAAGCACGGACCACGTGCTGTGTAGGCACATAGCTGTCCTTCAGAAAGACCTCTTAACCTCCACAACAGGGCCGGATCTAACCTGTCCGATGTGGGGGTGCATCAAAAAATGTCAGGGGGGCAAAGGATTGGAGGTCAGCAGGGTGGAGGACAGGGGTCATTGCTGGTAGGGCAGAGGACAGGGGTCACTGCTGGCAAGGCAGAGGACGGGGTCACTGCTGTCAAGGCAGAGGACAGGGGTCACTGCTTGTAGGGCAGACGATAGGGGTCACTACTGGCAGGGCAGAGGTCACTGCTAGTAATGCAGAGGACAGGGGTCACTGCTGGCAGGCAGAGGACAGGGGTCACTGCTGGTAGGGCAGAGGACAGGGGTCACTGCTGGTAGGGCAGAGGACAGGGGTCACTGCTGGTAATGCAGAGGACAGGGGTCACTGCTGGTAGGGCAGAGGACAGGGTCACTGCTGGTAGGGCAGAGGACAGGGGTCACTGCTGGTAGGGCAGAGGACAGGGGTCACTGCTGGTAATGCAGAGGACAGGGGTCACTGCTGGCAGGCACAGGACAGGGGTAACTGCTGGTAGGTCAGAGGACAGGGGTCACTATTGTCAGGGCAGAGGACAGGGGTCACTGCTGGTAATGCAGAGGACAGGGGTCTCTGCTGGTAATGCAGAGGACAGGGGTCACTGCTGGCAGGGCAGAGGATAGGAGCACAGCTCTTTCTTCCATGTCTGTGCTGCCCCCAGCCTGGGCACAGGCAGCAGAGCTCCCCCTCCTCACACAATGCATAGATGAGATCAGTATAGTGTCAATCAAGGACAGTATAGGGCAGTACAGTGTAAAACTAGGGCGGTAAAGTATCTGATTAGGGTTGTATAGTGGCAGGTTAGGGTAGTATAGTGACAGGTTAAGGCAGTATAGTGGCAGGTTAGGGCAGTATGGTGGCAGGTTAGGGCAGTATGGTGGCAGGTAGGGCAGTATGGTGGCAGGTTAGGGTAGAACAGTGACAGGTTAGGGTGGTATAGTGGCAGGTTAGGGCAGTATAGTGGCAGGTTAGGGCAGTATAGTGGCAGGTTAGGGTAGTATAGTGGCAGGTTAGGGCAGTATAGTGGCAGGTTAGGGTTATATAGTGGCAGGTTAGGGTTATATAGTGGCAGGTTAGGGTGGTATAATGGCAGGTTAGGGTGGTATAGTGGCAGGTTAGGGCAGTATAGTGGCAGGTTAGGGTGGTATAGTGGCAGGTTAGGGTTATATAGTGGCAGGTTAGGGTAGTATAGTGGCAGGTTAGGGTTATATAGTGGCAGGTTAGGGTAGTATAGTGACAGGTTAGGGTTGTATAGTGACAGGTTAGGACAGTATAGGGAAACAGGCACAGCTGAGGGTGTCAAGGTGGGGGGGGGGGGGGAGGGGTCCATCTCCCCACCCCAGAAGGCAAGGGGTGAGGATCTGATGTCACACACAGCTCAGAGCAGGGAGCTGAGTGTAATCTGAGGCCTGAATGGAGGGAAAGGATACAACCTGCACAGCTGAGGCTATGAAGGTGTGTAGGTGTGTGTGTAATGATTCATACAGAAAGCAGACAGAAATCACAGTTGGTGCTCTGGATTGAGGCAAGTACACACTATAGTGTGGGGAAGGGGGGGGGGGGTCCATCTCCTGGGATTGCTCGGTGTTGGCACAAACTGTCAGAATTGACTCATGCAGAAAGCAAAGGGAAGAGAAAGCAGACAGAAATCACAGTTGGTGCTCTGGATCGAGGCAAGTACACACTATAGAGAGACATGCTCTGTTCATTTTTCATTTCAGAAGTTTACAAGAACTTTAATAAAATATGTCTAAGAATGGAGTCAGTGGTTTACAAATAACATATAAAAAATGGCATGTATATGATGAAAGTTTTAACATTTTTTTTTAATATGATCGATAGCAATAAAAGAAAAGAGTTGAAGCAAGACATTTTAAACCTTTTTTTTTATTGTGGAACAATATTGGTACCATATTGGTTCCAACATTTTTTTAAAAGGTATGTCGATTTTTTTTTTTTTAAAGGGATGTAGATACCTCTAACAGGCAGGCGAGGTATGATTTTAGACATACAACATGACATTGCTACAAAATTACCTTTCACAGTTAAGTAGGCCTTGGTGTCCTGATCCCCAGAGTCACAACTGTACTCTCCGTTGTCCTCCAGCCTCAGGTGATGTATCAGTAACTCCCGTATCTTCTCCCTTTGCCGCATCTCATATTTGGTTCCAGGCTGCAGCCCCAGGCCACCCTTCCTCCACTCCACCATGGCTCCAGGCCTGGAGACCTCACAGCTCAGGGTGATGGAGCCTTCTTCCTGAGCTTCCGCATTCTGGAGCGGCGTTGTAAAGGTAACAGGCAAAGCTGAAGAAAGCATTCAACATTCATATATAAATAGTGGTTACAGGGCGACGCGCGGGGCGATTTATAAAGATCACGCCAAAGCTCCCCCCTTATTGTACAGCCGGGTTTTACGTGATTTCTGGAAGGTGAATGTGGAAAGTTGTGATCCTGGGGTGTAAAAAAAAAAGGTGGAAAGCGAGCAGATTGCTAATGAATGAATGAAGAAAACCTATTGCTGTGACGTGAGTAAAGCTTCTCTCCAAGGGCGGACTGACCATTTGGGCCCGGAGTCAGTAGGGGGCCCCATGAGATGCCCCAGGTACCTTTGTCATAGGCTTTTTTGAGTTTGGGCAAGGACACAGGAGCCCCATGATCCCCTATTGAGGGCCCGGGGTCAGTAGGGGGCCCATGAGATGCCCCTGGTACCTTTTTCATAGGCTTTTTTGAGTTTGGGCAAAGACACAGGGGCCCCATGATCCCCTATTGTCCGGGGTTCCATGAGTTTTCAGTCCGCCCCTGCTTCTCTCCGTTGAAAATGATGAATGACACCAACTTTAACGCGCTATAAACCAGTAGCAGTAAAAACAAAACGGGCTAAACCATAAAAAATTGGTAGTCTCGCCACAAACTAGGTTTTGCTAATGGGTTTTTTTTTTATTTTGTTTAAAATATACAAAAAAAACCAAAACAAAATAAGTAGTAGAATAGCTGTCATGGGCTGCCGAAATAAGCTTTTGGAATGAGATTTCCTTTAAAAAATATTACACAAGCAAAATATCAATTTCAGCCTTTTAATGATATGTTTTTTATTATCTTTTTGATAATCATTCCTCTTCACCTGTTCTCTACCTATAGTAGTGTAGAATAGAATGCTGTAGAACAGTATAGTAGTGTAGAATAGAATGCTGTATAACAGTATAGTAGTGTAGAATAGAATGCTGTATAACAGTATAGTAGTGTAGAATAGAATGCTGTATAACAGTATAGTAGTGTAGAATAGAATGCTGTAGAACAGTATAGTAGTATAGAATAGAATGCTGTATAATAGTATAGTAGTGTACAATAGAATGCTATAGAACAGTATAGTAGTATAGAATAGAATGCTGTAGAACAGTATAGTAGTATAGAATAGAATGCTGTAGAACAGTATAGTAGTATAGCATAGTACAGTATACTGTGGTAGTAGTAGTATAGTAAATACAGCATAGTATAGTAGTGTGAATAGTATAGTACTGCATAGTAAAGTATTGTATTGCATAGTATAGTATAGTATTGTATTGTGTAGAATAATAGTATAGTATAGCAGCAGAGTAGCAGTACTAAAGTACTGTATAGTATAGTATATTATGTGTTTAGTATTACACAGAATAGTAGTATGATATAGCATAGAATACTAAACTATAGTATAGTACAGTACAGTAGTAGAGTAGTACTATAGGTTAGCATAGTAGTAAGGTATATTACAGCAGTATAGTAATAGTACAGTATAGTAGCATAAAATAGTTTAGCAATATAGTAGCTATATAGCATGTACAAAATAATAGAATAGCAGTAGTATAGTACAGTGTTGTAGTAGTATAACATAGTATAGTACAGTATAGTATAGTTGTAGCATAGTATAGTATAGTAAGTAGTATGGTATAGTATAATATAGAATTGTATTATAGTTAAGTGGTAATATAATATAATATAACACTATAGCATAGTAACATTTAGTAAAGTAGTGAACTAGATAGTAGTAGTATAATATAAAATACCAGCAGAATAGTACAGAATAATCTTGGCATAGTATAGTATAGTAGAGTGGAGTATAGTATAGTAGAGTGGAGTATAGTGTAGTAGAGTATAGTAGTTTAGTAAAGTACAAGTATAGTATAGTAGAGTAGAGTGGAGTATAGTGTAGTATAGTAGAGTATAGTAGTTTAGTAAAGTACAAGTATAGTATAGTATAGTAGAGTATAATATAGTAGTTTAGTAAAGTACAAGTATAGTGTAGTATAGTATAGTAGAGTGGAGTATAATATAGCATTTTAGTAAAGTACAAGTATAGTGTAGTAGAGTATAGTAGAGTATAATATAGTAGAGTGGAGAATAGTATAGTATAGTATATTACAATATAGAAGTTTAGTAAAGTACAAGTATAGTAGAGTAGAGTATAGTATAGTATAATATAGAAGTTTAGTAAAGTACAAGTATAGTATAGTATAGTATAGTAAAGTAGAGTAGAGTAGAGTAGAGTAGAGTAGAGTAGAGTGGAGTATAGTATAGTATAGTAGAGTAGAGTAGAGTAGAGTGGAGTATAGTATAGTATAGTAGAGTAGAGTGGAGTATAGTATAGTATAATATAGTAGTTTAGTAAAGTACAAGAATAGTGTAGTATAGTAGAGTAGAGTAGAGTAGAGTGGAGTATAGTATAGTATAGAATAGTAGAGTAGAGTGGAGTATAGTATAGTAGAGTAGAGTAGAGTAGAGTAGAGTGGAGTATAGTATAGTATAATATAGTAGTTTAGGAAAGTACAAGAATAGTATAGTATAGTATAGTATAGTATAGTAGAGTAGAGTAGAGTAGAGTGGAGTATAATATAGTATAGTAGAGTAGAGTGGAGTATAGTATAGTAGAGTAGAGTATAGTAGAGTAGAGTAGAGTAGAGTAGAGTAGAGTAGAGTGGAGTATAGTAGAGTAGAGTAGAGTGGCGTATAGTATAGTATAATATAGTAGTTTAGTAAAGTACAAGAATAGTATAGTATAGTATAGTAGAGTAGAGTGGAGTATAGTATAGTAGAGTAGAGTGGAGTAGAGTGGAGTATAGTATAGTAGAGTAGAGTGGAGTAGAGTGGAGTAGAGTGGAGTATAGTATAGTAGAGTAGAGTGGAGTAGAGTGGAGTAGAGTGGAGTATAGTATAGTAGAGTAGAGTGGAGTGGAGTAGAGTGGAGTAGAGTGGAGTATAGTGGAGTATAGTAGAGTGGCGTATAGTATAGTATAATATAGTAGTTTAGTAAAGTACAAGAATAGTGTAGTATAGTACAGTAGAGTAGAGTAGAGTGGACTATAATATAGCATTTTAGTAAAGTACAAGTACAGTGTAGTATAGTATAGTAGAGTAGAGTGGAGTAGAGTGGAGTATAGTATAGTAGAGTATAGTAGAGTAGAGTGGAGTAGAGTGGAGTATAGTGTAGTATAGTAGAGTACAGTAGAGTAGAGTGGAGTATAATATAGCATTTTAGTAAAGTACAGGTATAGTATAGTAGAGTAGAGTGGAGTATAATATAGTAGTTTAGTAAAGTATAGTATAGTATAGTAGAGTAGAGTAGAGTAGAGTATAGTGTAGTATAGTGGAGTATAATATAGCATTTTAGTAAAGTACAAGTACAGTGTAGTAGAACTATGTAACATAGTATGAGAGAGTTGCAGAGATACAAAGTTACATGTGTAGCTGTACAAAATGTAGCACTTAATCTCTCCTAACAACATAAACATTATAAATGAATGAAAAGTCTTAAAGAGAAACAGTCCTTAGACTTGTGATGAAATCTTGGGGAAAACAGGAGCGATGAGTTGTCCCAAAGGGAAAGAGAAGAAATCCACCACCAACACCACACACAGCCTCTGACCAGAGGGTGAGACCACAGGTCATGCGGTCATATACAGCATTTATGGACGGTCAGATGGGCGAAATAAGCCAAATATCTTCTCGGCCAGAAGGCACCTCCACGACTCAAAACCAACAGTGGTAAAAACATATGGGTGTGATAATGTTTCCAACCGACAAAATGGCCGTGATACGTGGCGTGATGACGTCAGAGGATGTAGCTCCGCCCTACGCGTTTCATCATAAATGGCGTTGTCACGCCCCTCTCTTTCCCTTTGGGACAACTCATCGCTCCTTTTTTCTCATGTGTTGTATGGAAGATTTCATCACAAGTCTAAGGACTGTTTCTCTTTAAGACTTTTCTTTCATTTATAATGTTTATGTCGTTACGAGAGATTAAGAGCTACATTTTGTACAGTTAGTCATTTTATTGTTGCCGGCAATTTCATGTTAGCTACTTTATCTTCTCTGTGATTCAGACATTTAGCACAGAATTTCTTTTTGTTTTACAGCTTTTACTTGTGTAGTTTTACCTGTTTTCATCTACAAAGCAATTTTTTTTTTAAAGAGCAAACTTAAAAAAAAAATCCTTTTATGATTTTAAATAATTTTGCAGTACTATTTTTTTTTAGCACCAGAATCACATTTTTAGAGTCATTTTAAAAGAGACAAATTCATTTTTTTTCTTCTAAAATTAACACTGATCAAAGCAGAAAAAGGTGCATTTTTTAGTTTTTTTGATATTAAATAAATTTGCAGTACTATTTTTTTTTATCACCAGAATCATATTTTTAGAGTCATTTTAAATGGGATAAAATCTTTTTTTTTTCTTAAATTAACACTGATCAAAGCAGAAAAGGGTGCATTTTTTAGTTTTTTTTTATATTAAATACATTTGCAGTACTATTTTTTTTATCACCAGAATCATATTTTTAGAGTCATTTTAAAAGAGACAAATTCATTTTTTTTTCTAAAATGAACACTGATCAAAGCAGAAAAAGGTGCATTTTTTAGTTTTTTTGATATTAAATAACTTTGCAGTACTATTTTTTTTTTATCACCAGAATCATATTTTTAGAGTCATTTTAAATGGGACAAAATCTTTTTTTTTTCTTAAATTAACACTGATCAAAGCAGAAAAGGATGCATTTTTTAGTTTTGTTTTTTTTTTTAATAAATTGCATAAAAAAAGAATAATTTTTCCAAGACATTATTACCAAAAGAAAGTGAAAAAAAAAATGTATTACTTTGTTAAATTGAATATTGACAACATTATTGCCGAATAAATAGGCCATTGCAGAAATCTAAAAATTGCTCTGGTCCATGGGTGGGTGTACGGGCGTGAGAACCGAAGTGAATAAATTGATGTAATCTATTAATATAAAATACCAATACTACATATCACAATAAAAAAACAAAGATACATTTGTTTAATAACTATACATACAGTACACATGCATGTCGACATAAACCAAATAAAGACTTTTAATTTTATATCAAATTATATATTGAGATTACAAAATTATTATATTTTCAGCGCCAATCCACAGCCTGTAACAGCTGGCTTATTGCCTAGAAGCTCAGACTTTTTTGTTCACTAATATTAAGACTTTATTATTAATAAAAAAAATATTGAATAAAAAGAACAAAAAGAAAAGGCTCGGTCAAATATTAATTTGTTAAATCACATTCAATAAAAAAATTTAAATTAAATTAAAAAAAAAAGCTGAAAAATGTTCTAATAAGTATCTTTCAGATATATACAGTTTCATTATGATTTTTTTTTTTTTTTTAGATACACCCAATACATAACATATCATATCCATATCGTTTGGTCTAATGTTTGCTTTTTGAGTCATTTATAAATTCAGATGAAAAGGCAGGACTTTTCATGTATCCATCCTGCATTAAACGCATTTAGTTAGTCAAAGATTCCATTGTGATAAAAAATAAATAAATAAATAAAAATTAAAAAAAAAACCCTGTAAAATGTTTGTTCTTTACCAAAAGTAATTTTTTTTAAATTGGAACGTTTTTAAATCTCAAATTGCAATCACAATACCCCCCCCCCCCCAGACAATAGCTGCATCTGCTTTTCTCTTGAGAAATACAGCGCCATCTTTGTTTAGGCATCATCCAGGGTCATCCTCTACTTCCTAGGCTGAGATATCGGCTCACAGATGTCACAGTCATGTAAATCCTGTGCAGTTATCGGTTGTGTTCACAAATTCTGAAACAGATCAGCCCCTGTGACTTGCTACAAAGTTGCAATTTTGCAGTCTGATTACTGGGGGAGGAGAGACTGAGGAAATGCTTCCTCCTGCCTGCAGCAGACTGATGACATCATCCCAGCCTAGCCACAGTCACTGAACGGAGCTCAAAGACGTTTTTTTTTTTTAATGGTAGGATTTTTTTGGAAACAATTATACTTTTTTTCTCAGGAAGGTCATCATGTGGACTTGAAAGGTGTGTGTGTGTGTTAGTGCGGGGTGATTTGTGTTTAGTTGTTTTTTTATATACAGAGTATATACCTTGAACTTGAAGGTGTCCCGCCGTCCGCACCTCTCCACAGACACAGCTATACTCCCCGGCGTCTTCTATACCAACGTCTACGATGGTGAGCTCCACGCTGCGCCCGCTCTGCTGAATTGTGTACTTGTGGTCTGACCTAAGGACCTTGTCACCTTTCAGCCATTCAACACAGACATCCAACTTGTTCAGCCGGCAGTGGAGGACAACATTTTCCCCCTCTGCCGCTTCAACGGATTTCAGTTCTTCTTCAAACGATGTTGGAATAGCTAAAATTTTCAAAAAAAAGCATCAAAAGCAGCAGTTTTTTTTTTCTGCCTAAAATAAAATTTCACAAACCAAGAAATAGAAATATAAAAATAAAAATATGTTAACAGCAGGAATATGAGTACCTTTCAAACCTTCTGCATTACCGCAGCTTACTGTTCATAAATGATAATAATAATATAAGAAATTATATATACAGTTTATATCTATACATATATACTGTATTTTAAATAATATACGTGTGCTGTACATTAAAAAAATAAATTAAATTTAAAATATATATATATTTATATATATATATATATATATAAATAATTTTAGTCCTGATCCCAATAAATACTGTATATACAATATACTGTGTATGTAGATATATATATATATATATATATATATATATATATATATATAAAATGTTTGCCCTGGTATCAATAAATTATATGTGTATATATATATATATATACATATATATTTATTGATACCAGGGCAAAAATGTATATATATATATATATATATATATATATATATATATTATATACAGTATTTATTGGGATCAAGACTAAAATTAAATATATATTTTTTTTATTTAATTTTTTTTTTTTTTAATGTACAGCACATGTATATTATATATATATATACACAGTTGTGCTCAAAAGTTTGCATCCCCTGGCAGAAATTGTGAAATTTTGGCATTGATATTGAAAATATGACTGATCATGCCAAAAAATGCTCTTTTATTGAAGGATGATGATCATATGAAGCCATTTATTATCAAATACTTGTTTGGCTCCTTTATAAATCATAATGATAACAGAAATCACCCAAATGGCCTGGATCAGAAGTCTCCGCCCCCCAGATCAGAAGTATCCGCCCCTGGATCAGAAGTCTCCGCCCCCTGGAATGTTTGGCCTTGGTACAGACACACACGGTGACACACACGGGTTACAATGTCAATTAGAGGTTAATGTCCCACATCTGTGGCTTTTTAAATTGCACTTAGTGTCAGTGTATAAATAGTCAGTGAGTTTGTTAGCTCTTACGTGGAAGCACTGACTAGGCTAGATACTGAGCCATGGGGAGCAGAAAAGAACCGTCAAAAGTCCTGCGTAACAAGGTAATGGAACTTTATAAAGATGGAAAAGGACATAAAAAGATGTACAAAGCCTTGAATATGCCAATCAGTACTGTTAAATCACCTATTAAGAAGTGGAAAGTTCGGGGATCTCTTGATACTAAGCCAAGGTCAGGTAGACCAAGAAAGATTGCAGCCACAACTGACAGAAGAATTGTTCGGGATACAAAGGGAAACCCATAGGTAACCATAAGAAAACTACAGGCTGTTCTGAAGAAAGACAGTGTGGTTGTTTTTAAGGAGCACAATATGACACTTGAACAAAAATGAGCTGCATGGTGGAGGTGCCAGAAAGAAGCCTTTACTGCATCAATGACACAAGAAGGCCCGGTTAGGCATGTTAAGGTGTTGCCAGGCATATTGTAACCGGGCTTTTTTGTGTCATTGGTGCAGTAAAAGCTTCTTTCTGGCACCTCCACCAAACAGCTCATTTTTGTTCAAGTATCACCGTATTGTACTCCTTAAAAACAACCACACCATCTTTTTCCGGACCAGCTTGTATTTCTTTTGAGATTGCCTGTGGGGGGTTTTCTTTGAATTCTGGACAATTCTTCTGGCAGTTATGGCTGCAATCTTTCTTGGTCTACCTGACCTTGGCTTAGTATCAAGAGATCCCCAAACTTTCCACTTCTTAATAGGTGATTTAACAGTACTGATTGACATAGTCAAGGCTTTGGACATCTTATGTCCTTTTTTATCTTTATAAAATTTCACTACCTTGTTACGCAGGACTTTTGACAGTTCTTTTCTGCTCCCCATGGCTCAGTATCTAGCCTAGTCAGTGCTTCCACGGAAGAGCTAACAAACTCATTGACTATTTATACACTGACACTAATTACAATTTAAAAAGCCACAGATGTGGGACATTAACCTCTAATTGGCATTGTAACCCGTGTGTGTCACCTTGTGTGTCTGTACCAAGGCCAAACATTCCAGGGGGCGGAGACTTCTGATCAGGGGGTGGAGACTTCTGATCCAGGGGCGGAGATGTCTGATTTGTGGCTTCAGACTTCTGATCTGGGCCATTTGGGTGATTTCTGTTATCATTGTGATTTAAAAAGGAGACACATAACAATTTGATTATAAATGTCTTCATGTGATCATCATCCTTCAATAAAAGAGCATTTTTTGGCATGATCAGTCATATTTTCAATATCAATGCCAAAATTTCACAACTTCTGCCAGGGTATGCAACTTTTGAGCACAACTGTATATATACAGTATCCCCCAGAAGTGAGTCCCCCCCTCCCTCTCACATTTGTGTAAATATTTGATTCTCTCTTTTCATGTGACAACACTGAAGAAATGACACTTTGCTACAATGTGACGTAGTCAGTGTACAGCTTGTATAACATGGAAATTTGCTGTCCCCTCAAAATACCTCAACACACCGCCATTAATGTCTAAACCGCTGGCAACAAAAGTGAGTCCACCCCTAAGTGACAAGGTCCAAATTGGGCCCAATTAGCCATTTTCCCTCCCCAGTGTCATGTGACTCGTTAGTGTTACAAGATCTCAGGTGTGAATGGGGAGCGGGTGGGTTACATTGGGTGTTATCGCTCTCACTCTCTCATACTGGTCACTGGAAGTTCAACATGGCACCTCATGGCAAAGAACTCTCTGAGGATCTGAAAAAAAAAATATTACTCTGCATAAAGATAGGCTATAAGAAGATTGCCGAGACCCTGAAACTGAGCTGCAGCACGGTGGCCAAGACCATCCAGCGGTCTAACAGGACAGGTTCCACTCAGAACAGGCCTCGCCATGGTCAACCAAAGCAGTTGAGTGCACGTGCTCAGCGTCATATCCAGAGGTTGTCTTTGGGAAATAGACGTATGAGTGCTGCTAGCATTGCTGCAGAGGGTGAAGGGGTGGGGGGGTCAGCCTGTCAGTGCTCAGACCATACGCCGCACACTGCATCACATTGGTCTGCATGGCTGTCGTCCCAGAAGGAAGCCTCTTCTAAAGATGATGACCAAGAAAGCCGCAAACAGTTTGCTGAAGACAAGCAGACTAAGGACATGGATTACTGGAACCATGTCCTGTGGTCTGATGACACCAAGACGGGCGGACTGACCATTTGGAAACTTGGGCACAGCCCGAGGACCCGGGGTCAGTAGGGGGCCCCATGAGATGCCCCTGGTACCTTTTTCATAGGCTTTATTGAGTTTGGGCAAGGACACAGGGGCCCCATGATCCCCTATTGCCTGGGGGCCCCATGAGTTGTCAGTCTGCCCCTGCACCAAGATCAGCTGATTTGGTTCAGATGGTGTCAAGCATGTGTGGCGGCAACCAGGTGAGGAGTACAAAGACAAGTGTGTCTTGCCTACAGTCAAGCATGGTGGTGGGGTGTCATGGTCTGGGGCTGCATGAGTGCTGCCGGCACTGGGGGGCTACAGTTAATTGAGGGAACCATTATTATTATTATACAGGATTTATATAGTGCCAACAGTTTGCTCAGTGCTGTACATTATAAAGGGAGACAATACACGAGACAGTACAGTAACAATACAAGTCAATACACGAGGGGTTCGAGGGCCCTGCTCCTAGGAGCTTACAATCTAGGAGGGAGGGGATAGTGGTACAGGAGGAAATAGCTGTGGGGGATGGAGTGGTAGGAAGAGTGGAGGAGTTCAGTAATTAGCTGAGGGCGGGGTAGGCTTCCCTGAAGAGATGGGTTTTCAGAGTGTGCCTAAAGGTGAGGAGAGTAGGTGATAGATTGGAATAGGGAAGTCCAGAGGATGGGGGAAGCCCTGGAGAAGTCCTTGAGATGGGCATGGGAGGAGGAGACCAGGGAACTAGAGAGTAGGAGGTCTTGTGAGGAGCAGAGAGTACGTTTTGGGTGGTATAGGGATACCAGATCGGTGATGTAGTTTGGGGCAGTGTTATGAACAGCTTTGTACATCAATGTTAGTATTTTGAATTTTATCCGTTGGGCAATCGGAAGCCAGTGGAGGGATTGGCAGAGGGGGGTGGCGGATACTGAGCGGTTAGTAAGGTGGATGAGTCTGAGCATTCAAGATAGACTGACCATGAATGCCAACATGTACTGTGACCTACTGAAGCACAGCATGATCCCCTCCCTTCGGAGACTGGGCCGCAGGGCAGTATTCCAACATGATAACGACACCAAACACACCTCCAAGACCACCACTGCCTTGCTGAAGAAGCTGAGGGTAAAGGTGATGGACTGGCCAAGCATGTCTCCAGACCTGAACCCTATTGAGCATCTGTGGGGCATCCTCAAACGGAAGGTGGAGGAGCACAAGGTCTTTAACATCCACCAGCTCCGTGATGACGTCATGGAGGAGAGGAAGAGGACTCCAGTGGCAACCTGTGAATCTCTGGTGACCTCCATGCCCCAGAGGGTTAAGGCAGTGCTGGAAAATAATGGCGGCCACACAAAATATTGACACTTTGCCCCCAATTTGGACCTTGTCACTTAGGGGTGGACTCACTTTTGTTGCCAGCGGTTTAGACATTAATGGCGGTGTGTTGAGTTATTTTGAGGGGACAGCAAATTTACATGTTATACAAGCTGTACACTGACTACGTCACATTGTAGCAAAGTGTCATTTCTTCAGTGTTGTCACATGAAAAGAGAGAATCAAATATTTACAAAAATGTGAGGGGTGGACTCACTTCTGGGAGATACTGTATGTATAAAATGTTAGCACTGATCCCGAATAATAAATAAATAAAAAGTAATAAAAAATATACAAAACATGTTCGTAAAAAAATACATAGAAAATTAGCAGTCCCCTTTGAGAAATGTAATTATGGGAAAATTAAATGTTCCTGTGCAGGCAACAAATGGTAAATATATTTAAATTTTTTTTTTAGTCTTTAAATAAGAAAAAAAAAAAAAAGTACAAAACAAATACAAAGTACAAAATAGTATAAAAACATAGCAGGGAGAGTAAGAATGAGAGAGAGAGAGAAAGTAGCAGCCTTTAAGACCTGTAAATCAAGCAATAGACAATGTTCCACTGTAAGCAACAAATAGTACACACAGAATAAACTGTGTATATAAAACAACAACAAAAATAACCACACACATGCACACACAAAAAAATATGTTCTCAAAGAATTGAGTTCAATTATATTAACATTCAATTTTTTTTTTAGTTCTAACCATTATAAATATGTAATAAAAAAGTACAGGACATATAAATTAAATATATACATATATATATATATATATATACATATATATATATATATATATATATATATATAAAAACATAGTAGGAAAAGAAACTGTTCTTGTGCAGACAACAAAAAGTACATATGTTCTCAAAGAATTGAGTTCAATTATATTACATAAAATTTTTTTTTAGTCCTAACCATTATAAATATGTAATAAAAAAAGTACAGGACATATAAACGATACATATATTAAAAAAACATAGACAAAGAAACTGTGCTTGTGCAGACAACAAAAAGTCAAAAAGTACATATGTTCTCAAAGAATTGAGTTCAATTATATTACATTAATTTTTTTTTTAGTCCTAACCATTATAAATATGTAATAACAAAAAATATAAAAATTTTTTTAGTCTTTAAGCAAGTAAAAAAAAGTACAAAACAAATACAAAGTACAAAATAGTATAAAAACATAGCAGGGAGAGTAAGAAAGAGAAAGAGTGAGAGAGAGAGAGAGAGAGAGAGAGAGAGAAAAAGTAGCACGCACACAAAAAATATGTACCGTATTTTCCGGCATATAAGACGACCCCCTACTTTTCCTGTTAAAATATAGGGTTTGAGCTATACTCACCGTATAAGACTACCCCTCTTCCAATGCACACCAAATAAAAATGAAAAAACATCAGATTTGATTTCAATATGGTATTCCAATGATGGGGCACTATTCCTCCCACTGACACCAATGATGGGGCACTATTCCTCCCACTGACACCAATGATGGGACACTATTCCTCCCACTGATACCAATGATGGGACACTATTCCTCCCACTGACACCAATGATGGGGCACTATTCCTCCCACTGACACCAATGATGGGACACTATTCCTCCCACTGATACCAATGATGGGACACTATTCCTCCCACTGACACCAATGATGGGGCACTATTCCTCCCACTGACACCCATGATGGGGCACTATTCCTCCCACTGACACCAATGATGGGGCACTATTCCTCCCACTGACTAATGATGGGACACTATTCCTCCCACTGACACCAATGATGGTGCCCCATCATTAGTGTCAGTGTGTGAGGAATAGTGCCCCATCATTGCTGTCAGTGGGAGGAATAGTGCCCCATCATTGGTATCAGTGGGGAGAATAGTGCCCCATCATTGGTGTCAGTGGGAGGAATAGTGCCCCATCATTGGTATCAGTGGGATGAATAATGCCCCATCATTAGTGTCAGTGGGAGGAATAGTGCCCCATCATTGGTGTCAGTGGGAGGAATAGTGCCCCATCATTGGTGTCAGAGGGGGAGGAATAGTGCCCCATCATTGGTGTCAGTGGGGAGGAGGAATAGTGCCCCATCATTGGTGTCAGTGGGGAGGAGGAATAGTGCCCCATCATTGGTGTCAGTGGGGAGAATAGTGCCCCATCGTTGGTATCAGTGGGGAGAACAGTGCCTCATCGTTGGTGTCAGTGGGGGAGGAACAGTGCCTCATCGTTGGTGTCAGTGGGGGAGGAACAGTGCCTCATCGTTGGTGTCAGTGTGGAGGAGGAATAGTGCCCCATCGTTAGTGTCAGTGGGGGAGAGGAGCGGCTGCTCCTTCTTCCAGTGCGGCCGCTCGATTTTCGCGGGGCCGTTTGGCTCCGCCTCCTCGCCGGTGATTGGTCACCTGTGTGCCTTTCCAGTGCTGGCGCCCAATCACCGGTGAGGAGGCGGAGCCGAGCGGCCGCGTGACCGCCGAGCGGTCGCGTGACCATCGAGTGGCCGAACTGAAAGAAGGAGCAGCCGTGCTTCCTGGACCGGATCGTCGTGGGACCGAAGCCAGGTAGGGTACAGCAGCCCCTCTGCCCACCCCTGTACTTAGTGTCCGTTGGGGGAGGAGGGGGGCGGCGCCACGCTGCCCCTCGAAAAAGTGCCGTCCTGACACCGGCCTGCACCGGCGTATAAGACGACCCCCGACTTTTCAGAAGATTTTCAGGGGTTGAAAAGTCGTCTTATACACCGGAAAATACGGTACTCAAAGAATTGAGTTCAATTATATTACATTCAATTTTTTTTTTTTTAGTTCTAACCATTATAAATATGTAATAAAATAAAGTACAGGACATATAAATTATCTATATATATATATATATATATATATATACACAAATATAAAAACATAGTAGGAAAAGAAACTGTTCTTGTGCAGACAACAAAAAGTACATATGTTCTAAAAGAATTGAGTTCAATTATATGACATTAATTTTTTTTTTGTCCTCACCATTATAAATATGTGATAAAAAAAAGTGCAGGACATATAAATTATATATATACACACATACACACAAAAAAATATGTTCTCCAAGAATTGAGTTCAATTATGTTACATTACAAAATTTTTTTTAGTCCTAACCATTATAGATATGTAATAAAAAAAAGTACAGGACATATAAATTGTATATATATATATATATACGTACATAGTAAGAAAAGAAACTGTTCTTGTGCAGGCAACAAAAAGTACATATGTTCTAAAAGAATTGAGTTCAATTATATGACATACATTTTTTTTAGTCCTCACCATTATAAATATGTAATAAAAAAAAGTACAGGACATATAAATTATATATATATATATATATATATATATATATATACAGTATATATATATAAACATAGTAAGAAAAGAAACTGTTCTTGTGCAGACAACAAAAAGCACACATAACTTAAATATTATATATTTTTTATTTTATTTTTACCATTTACTGTCAAAACTGCCGCAGTCATCTTGTCACCGCATTGGCAGGTATACTTCCCAGCATCCTTTATGGCAGCAGGACGAACGATGAGCTCAGCCACCGAGCCGTCCTGTCTGATGGTGACCCGATCCCCAGAGGTCAGAACATCCGGTCCTTTCTTCCACTCTACAGAATGGTTTGGTTTACTGAGCTCACAGCGCAGAGCTGCCGCGTCGCCTTCAGTAACGTCAACATTTTTCAACGGCTCTTTAAAATCAACTGGCAGAGCTGGTGAAACAATACAGAGAATAACAAAATTAGCATTTTTTGAGACAGATAAAACTTTATTTTGGTGGTATTTATTCCCCTCTGGGATATTTATTTTTTTGCTATATAAATGAAAAAGTCCAAACATTTTGGAAAAAAAAGTGTTTTTCTTATACAAGTTTGCAAATAAATAATATTTCTTCATAGATCTTGGCCAAAATGTATTGTTATCTTTTTAGTAAAAAAAAAAAAAAAACAAATTAGTTTATAACTAAAAATTATAATTTTTCTAAATTTTTTTTTACATTTTTATTTTATTTTTTGATATTATTATTTATGTTTTTTAGGGGTTTTTTTTACATACTGTCACCCTAGCAGTACAGTGTCACCGTAGTGACACTGTACTAATTGTGGGGGGTGATGAAGATTTTTTTTTACTGATTGCTATTACACCCATATAGGATGTAAAAGCAATCATTTCTCCTTCTCTCTGGCTGCATTCTTGCAGCCATTGAGAAATATTGTGTGAGCTGTGATTGGTCACAGCTTGTCACATGGTACAAGGCTGTTGTGAATAGCCCTGTACCATGTGATCTCTGATCATTCACAGATTTCACACATAGTAAGCAATGATGTCAGAAGTGACAACACAGGAGAGCAATCGTGAAACAGTGACAGAATGTTGTCACCTTCGAACAGGAAGTCTGTGAACAAAGCCCAAAAATTGGAAGGAATTATTATTATAATTCTATTCTCACAAAATATAAAAATATGATATTTGCAGTAGAGATCAAGTCATTCTGTGTGTGAAAACAGCTGAATTTCAGATTTTATCTAAGAAATATGGGAGCGCCCTTTTATGGTAACCAACTTCGGCTAGACACGTGCGGTTCATTTCGTTCCGAATCGAAATTCAGACAAAATTTTAATTGTTCTGAGATGCTGAGGTATCCAAATTTCCAAATGACAATATTTACGAATTTATACGAATCCAAACCATCGAAATTAAATTTCGTCAAAAACAACGAATGGTTCGAATTAAAAATCAAAATTCGAAACGCATTTTTAAAGTGAACCGAATTCGAAAACAAATTTAAATGTCAACCTATTGCTGACTATCGCTATTTTCCTTCAAAGACCGCGTGTATTAGTGTTAATATAGCGTTTACAAATTGCGGTGTATAGATACTGGGAGAAAATGAAATTTTCGTCCTTTTTTTTCCAACGAATTGAGCTTTCTTTTTTTGTTTTTAATTTTTTGCGCTAGAAAAAAAAGTCAGACGGTTTTGAGAAAAAAGAAAACAATATTTTTGACTTTTTTGCTATTAAACATGTCCAGTAAAAAAAAATGTAAAAATCAAATTTCAGCAAAAATTTAGGCCAAAATGTACTCTGCTCCGTGTCTTCACTAAAAAAAAAAATCCCAATATGTGTAATTAATTGGTTTATGTGAAAGTTATAGCGTCTACAAATGGTGGAATAGATACTGGAAATTGGGTTTTTTTATTACTAGTAATGGCGGCGATCAGCGACCGACTGCGGCGGGCATTCTGACACTGGGGGGGGGGAGACTGACTTGGTGTCACTTATATCCCCAGTGACACCAATACAGTGATCAGTTCTAAAAGAAAACACTGACACTGTACTAATGGCACTGGGCAGGAAGGGGTTAACATCTGGGGCGATCAAAGGGTTAACTGTGTGCTGGGCGTGTGTTACTAGGGGGCGGGGTCTGTGTGCTTCACTGTAAGCAAACTGCTTTGGATGGCTGTGCTATGCAGAGCCATCCAAAGCAGTGTGCAGGAGCTGACAGGGAGGAGGACTGTTTTGTTTACAAACAGTCCTCCTCCCCGTCGGAGATCCTTGGCAATCACCGGGTGTCGGGGAGTAATCACCGGCCGGGACCTTGACAGTTGCAGGCGCAGGTAGGGTGCACACTCGCCCCCTACCCGGAAATGAAAAAAATCATATATATATATATATACACGTGATCAGGGGCGGACTGACCATTTGGAAACTCAGGCACTGCCCGAGGGCCTGGGGCCAGTAGGGGGCCCCATGAGATGCCCCTGGTACCTTTTTCATAGGCTTTTTTGAGTTTGGGCAAGGACACAGGGGCCCCATGATCCCCTATTGCCCGGGGGCCCCATGAGTTGTCAGTCCGCCCCTGCACGTGATTTTGCGCATCCGTGCCTCCAGACAAAAGTCAGAAGGGCAGAGGCTCAGCACCACATACCTTTCCTGATCATGTGACCGCCGTCATGGCGCATCACAGCAGTCACATGACCCTAAACCCCGCCCCGCCTCCCGACTTCTGAAACTCTTAAAGGGCCGTGAAGAAGTTAAACTTCATTCTTGCTAATCAGGATTATTTTACTGTCTGGTTGTAAATTTCATTTTAAAAGAATAATAATCTGATAAGAATTCATTTACCAGCTCCGTGGATAGACGGGACATGATCGGAATGAACCATGAATGGATCAGGTGGCAGAACGTTAGACACGTGCGGTTCGTTTCGATCTGAATCGAATTTCGGACCTTTTTTTTTCCTTATTCGGAAATTCGGATGTATCGGAATTCCGAATGACAAAAAAAAACAAATTTAAAACGGACCCGAAATAAAAAAACAAAATTCGGCCAAAATTAGATTGGAAAACAAAATCAAACAAACATTTTAAAGTGGAGCTCCACCCAAAAGGGTCCCCCGCTTCATGTTAAGGATTGGCACCTTTGGGGAGCGGTGGGAGGGAGCGGGTACCCTCCTCTGTGATTGCCTAAGGCAGTGTTTCTCAACTCCAGTCCTCATGGACCCCCAACAGGTCATGTTTTCAGGATTTCCCTCAGATGAAACAGCTGTGGTAATTACTAAGGCAGTGAAACTGATCAAATCACCTGTGCAAAATAATGGAAATCCTGAAAACATGACCTGTTGGGGGTCCATGAGGACTGGAGTTAAGAAACACTGCCCTAAGGTGATTGGAAGCGGAAGTTGTCGAATGTGAGTGACTTTTTCGAATTCGGTCGAATTGTTTTTGATTTGAATTCGAATACGAATGACTGAAAATGAATCGAATGAAATTGACCAAATCCAACAGCACGAAACTTGTTAGATTTCAAAAAAAATTTTTTTTTGCGTTGCTCATGTCTACCGAACGTGTCAAGGACCACCAAAAGTTGGTAAGGTCTTGGAATTCTCTGATATTTCCTCCTCTGTGATTGCCTAAGGTGATTGGAAGTGGATGTTGTCCCCCCCCCACCCTGTAGTCTTCTGGGTCCCAGAAGACTACAGGACCATTCACAAAGCCCAGCGCTTCTCGCACATGCGCAGTAAAGCCTCAACCTGACACAGCCGAGTGCCCACATTGAAGATGCCAGCGCCGGGAACACAGGGTAGCCGGTGAAATGGGCTGCAAGGGGGGGGGAGGGGGGAGACACACCGTGGGATTGTGGGACAGGTACATTCAGGTCCATAAATATTGGGACATGGACACAATTCTAACATTTTTGGCTCTATACACCACCACAATGGATTTGAAATGAAACGAACAAGATGTGCTTTAACTGCAGATTGTCAGCTTTAATTTGAGAGTATTTACATTCAAATCAGGTGAACGGTGTAGGAATTACAACAGTTTGCATATGTGCCTCCCACTTGTTAAGGGACCAAAAGTAATGGGACAGAATAATAATCATAAATCAAACTTTCACTTTTTAATACTTGGTTGCAAATCCTTTGCAGTCAATTACAGCCTGAAGTGTGGAACGCATAGACATCACCAGACGCTGGGTGTCATCCCTGGTGATGCTCTGCCAGGCCTCTACTGCAACTGTCTTCAGTTCCTGCTTGTTCTTGGGGCATTTTCCCTTCAGTTTTGTCTTCAGCAAGTGAAATGCTCAATCGGATTCAGGTCAGGTGATTGACTTGGCCATTGCAGAACATTCCACTTCTTTCCCTTAAAAAACTGTTTGGTTGCTCTTGCAGTCTGCTTTGGGTCATTGTCCATCTGCACTGTGAAGCGTCCAATGAGTTGTGAAGCATTTGGCTGAATATGAGCAGATAATATTCCCGAAACACTTCACAATTCATCCGGCTGCTTCTGTCAGCAGTCACATCATCAATAAATACAAGAGAAGCAGTTCCATTGGCAGCCATACATGCCCACGCCATGACACTACCACCACCATGATCACTGATGAGGTGGTATGCTTAGGATCATGAGCAGTTCCTTTCCTTCTCCATACTCTTCTCTTCCCATCACTCTGGTACAAGTTGATGTCGGTCTCATCTGTCCATAGGATGTTGTTCCAGAACTGTGAAGGCTTTTTTACATGTCGTTTGGCAAACTCTAATCTGGCCTTCCTGTTTTTGAGGCTCACCAATGGTTTCCATCTTGTGGTGAACCCTCTGTATTCACTCTGGTGAAGTCTTCTCTTGATTGGTGACTTTGACACACATACACCTACCTCCTGGAGAGTGTTCTTGATCTGGCCAACTGTTGTGAAGGGTGTTTTCTTCACCAGGGAAAGAATTCTTCGCTCATCCACCACAGTTGTTTTCCGTGGTCTTCCGGGTCTTTTGGTGTTGCTGAGCTCACCGGTGCGTTTCTTCTTTTTAAGAATGTTCCAAGCAGTTGTTTTGGCCACGCCTAATGTTTTTGCTATCTCTCTGATGGGTTTGTTTTGTTTTTTCAGCCTAATGATGGCTTCACTGATAGTGACAGCTCTTTGGATCTCATCTTGAGAGTTGACAGCAACAGATTCCAAATGCAAATAGCACACTTGAAATGAACTCTGGACCTTTTATCTGCTCATTGTAATTGGGATAATGAGGGAATAACACACACCTGGCCATGGAACAGCTGAGAAGCCAATTGTCCCATTACTTTTGGTCCCTTAACAAGTGGGAGGCACATATGCAAACTGTTGTAATTCCTACACTGTTCACCTGATTTGGATGTAAATACCCTCAAATTAAAGCTGACAGTCTGCAGTTAAAGCACATCTTGTTCGTTTCATTTCAAATCTATTGTGGTGGTGTATAGAGTCAAAAATGTTAGAATTGTGTCCATGTCCCAATATTTATGGACCTGACTGTAAGTGTCCATTTTTAAAAAATAGCAGCTACCGTTTTTGTAGCTGCTGACTTTTATTTTCAAATCTACACGTGTATGGCCAGCTTAACTTTTCAAATTCGGACAAATTTTTTAGAGTTGATTGAAATCTTTTTCAATTTCAAGTGACTTTTTCGAATACTGTCGAATCGTTTTTTTTTTCGAATTCGGCGGAACCAATTTTCGAATGTGAGCGACTTTTTTGAATTCGGTCGAAATTGTTTTTCCGATTTGAGTTCAAATGACCAAAACAAATCCCAAAAACGAATCGAACAACACGAAACTTCTTAGATTTAGAAGAAAAACATTTTTTATGCTTTGCGTATGTCTATCAAACGTGTCAAGGACCACCAAAAGTTGGCAAGGTCTTGGAATTATCTGATATTTCCGGACCTTCCATTTTGAAATAATAAAAGGTAAAAAAAAATTTACCGTGGACTGTCAGTGAGGCGGTCGTCTTCTGCTCTTCACAGGTGCAGGAGTATCGGTCGACATCGATCGGTTGGAGGTCATGTATCTGGAGTTCCACTCTATATTCGTCCTGTCTCATGTCGTACTTGTCGCTGGCTCTCAGCAGAGTCTCACCCTTCTTCCATTGCACCAAAGCCGATTTCTTGGTCACCTCACCACGAAAGATGGCCGACCCTCCTTCTGCGGCTTCCACGTTAGTCAACCCCATGCTGAAATGGGCCGGCAACTCTAAGAAACGAATAAATATTCAGTCGGAAAAGCGGAAAAGCTATGTCAACTTTGTCATACAAATAAAAGAAAATAAAGAGATGACATACAAAGTGCAAAGTCCATTTTTAGATTTTTGGGGTTTTAAAAATTCATATATTATACAATGGAACCTATAAAACTTACTTTCCAATACTGTATTATAATAATATTATTACTATGTATTATTATTATTATTATTAGGTAATACTGTTCCCAACCTCTCACCATCCTGAGGATTTCACCAATTCATAAAAAGAACATTGGGGAACTGGAGAAAGTACAGAGAAGTGACTGACTGACCAAACTGACAAGAGGCATGGAGGAGATCATCTATGAGGAAAGATTAGAGGAATTGAATTTATTCTCTCTTGAGAAGAGGAGATTAAGGGGGGATATGATCTCCATGTATAATACATAAGGGGGGGATATGATCACCATGTATAATACATAAGGGGGATATGATCTCCATGTATAATACATAAGGGGGGATATGATCACCATGTATAATACATAAGGGGGGATATGATCTCCGTGTATAATACATAAAGGGGGGATATGATCTCCATGTATAATACATAAGGGGGGGGAGTGTGATCTCCATGTATAATACATAAGGGGGGATATGATCTCCATGTATAATACATAAGGGGGGGATATGATCACCATGTATAATACATAAGGGGGGATATGATCTCCATGTATAATACATAAGGGGGGATATGATCACCATGTATAATACATAAGGGGGGGATATGATCTCCATGTATAATACATAAAGGGGGGATATGATCTCCATGTATAATACATAAGGGGGGGGGGGGTGTGATCTCCATGTATAATACATAAGGGGGGGATATGATCACCATATATAATACATAAGGGGGATATGATATCCATGTATAATACATAAGGGGGATATGATCACCATATATAATACATAAGGGGGGGATATGATCTCCATGTATAATACATAAGGGGGGGGTATGATCTCCATGTATAATACATAAGGGGGGATATGATCTCCATGTATAATACATAAGGGGGGATATGATCACCATGTATAATACATCAGGGGGGATATGATCTCCATGTATAATGCATAAGGGGAGATATGATCTCCATGTATAATACATAAGGGGGGATATGATCTCCATGTATAATACATAAGGGGGGGATATGATCTCCATGTATAATACATAAGGGGGGATATGATCTCCATGTATAATACATAAGGGGGGGATATGATCTCCATGTATAATACATAAGGGGGATATGATCTCCATGTATAATACATAAGGGGGATATGATCACCATGTATAATACATAAGGGGGGGGGGATATGATCTCCATGTATAATACATAAGGGGGATATGATCTCCATGTATAATACATAAGGGGGGATATGATCACCATGTATAATACATAAGGGGGGATATGATCTCCATGTATAATACATAAGGGGGGATATGATCTCCATGTATAATACATAAGGGGGGATATGATCTCCATGTATAATACATAAGGGGGATATGATCACCATGTAAAATACATAAGGGGGATATGATCTCCATGTATAATACATAAGGGGGGATATGATCACCATGTATAATACATAAGGGGGGATATGATCTCCATGTATAATACATAAGGGGGGGAAATGATCACCATGTATAATACATAAGGGGGGATATGACCTCCATGTATAATACATAAGGGGGGATATGATCTCCATGTATAATACATAAGGGGGGATATGATCTCCATGTATAATACATAAGAGGGGATATGATCTCCATGTATAATACATAAGGGGGATATGACCTCCATGTATAATACATAAGGGGGGTGTGATCTCCATGTATAATACATAAGGGGGATATGATCTCCATGTATAATACATAAGGGGGGATATGATCTCCATGTATAATACATAAGGGGGATATGATCTCCATGTATAATACATAAGGGGGGATATGATCTCCATGTATAATACATAAGGGGGATATGATCTCCATGTATAATACATAAGGGGAGATATGATCTCCATGTATAATACATAAGGGGGGATATGATCTCCATGTATAATACATAAGGGGGGGGGTATGATCTCCATGTATAATACATGGGGGGGGGATATGATCTCCATGTATAATACATAAGGGGGGATATGATCTCCATGTATAATACATAAGGGGGATATGATCTCCATGTATAATACATAAGGGGGGATATGATCTCCATGTATAATACATAAGGGGGGATATGATCTCCATGTATAATACATAAGGGGGGATATGATCACCATGTATAATACATAAGGGGGGATATGATCTCCATGTATAATACATAAGGGGGGATATGATCTCCATGTATAATACATAAGGGGGGGATATGATCTCCATGTATAATACATAAGGGGGATATGATCTCCATGTATAATGCATAAGGGCGGATATGATCTCCATGTATAATACATAAGGGGGGATATGATCTCCATGTATAATAAATAAGGGGGGATATAATCACCATGTATAATACATAAGGGGGGGATATGATCTCCATGTATAATACATAAGGGGGGATATGATCTCCATGTATAATAAATAAGGGTGGATATGATCTCCATGTATAATACATAAGGGGGGATATGATCTCCATGTATAATACATAAGGGGGATATGATCTCCATGTATAATACATAAGGGGGGATATGATCTCCATGTATAATACATAAGGGGGATATGATCTCCATGTATAATACATAAGGTGGGGATATGATCTCCATGTATAATACATAAGGGGGATATGATCTCCATGTATAATACATAAGGGGGGATATGATCTCCATGTATAATACATAAGGGGGATATGATCTCCATGTATAATACATAAGGGGGATATGATCTCCATGTATAATACATAAGGGGGGATATGATCTCCATGTATAATACATAAGGGGGATATGATCTCCATGTATAATACATAAGGGGGATATGATCTCCATGTATAATACATAAGGGGGGGATATGATCTCCATGTATAATACATAAGGTGGGGATATGATCACCATGTATAATACATAAGGGGGGATATGATCTCCATGTATAATACATAAGGGGGATATGATCTCCATGTATAATACATAAGGGGGATATGATCTCCATGTATAATACATAAGGGGGGGATATGATCACCATGTATAATACATAAGGGGGGATATGATCTCCATGTATAATACATAAGGGGGATATGATCTCCATGTATAATACATAAGGGGGATATGATCTCCATGTATAATGCATAAGGGGGGATATGATCTCCATGTATAATACATAAGGGGGTATATGATCTCCATGTTTAATACATGAGGGGGGGATATGATCTCCATGTATAATACATAAGGGGGATATGATCTCCATGTATAATACATAAGGTGGGGATATGATCTCCATGTATAATACATAAGGGGGATATGATCTCCATGTATAATACATAAGGGGGGATATGATCTCCATGTATAATACATAAGGGGGATATGATCTCCATGTATAATACATAAGGGGGATATGATCTCCATGTATAATACATAAGGGGGGATATGATCTCCATGTATAATACATAAGGGGGGATATGATCTCCATGTATAATACATAAGGGGGATATGATCTCCATGTATAATACATAAGGGGGATATGATCTCCATGTATAATACATAAGGGGGGGATATGATCTCCATGTATAATACATAAGGTGGGGATATGATCACCATGTATAATACATAAGGGGGGATATGATCTCCATGTATAATACATAAGGGGGATATGATCTCCATGTATAATACATAAGGGGGATATGATCTCCATGTATAATACATAAGGGGGGGATATGATCACCATGTATAATACATAAGGGGGGATATGATCTCCATGTATAATACATAAGGGGGGGATATGATCACCATGTATAATACATAAGGGGGGATATGATCTCCATGTATAATACATAAGGGGGGATATGATCTCCATGTATAATGCATAAGGGGGGATATGATCTCCATGTACAATTCATAAGGGGGGATATGATCTCCATGTATAATACATAAGGGGGGATATGATCTCCATGTATAATACATAAGGGGGGATATGATCTCCATGTATAATACATAAGGGGGGATATGATCTCCATGTATAATACATAAGGGGGGATATGATCTCCATGTATAATACATAAGGGGGGATATGATCTCCATGTATAAATACATCAGTGGTTCATATAGTGAACTCGGTGTAGTTTTTCACCCTGAGGTCATCACAGAGGACAAGGGGGCGCTCTTTACGTCTGGAGGAAAAAAATTTAATCTCCAAACACGGAAAAGGTTTCTTCACAGTAAAAGCTGTGAGAATGTGGAATAGACTCCCTCAAGAGTTGGTTGTGGCCAGCTCAGTGGATTGCTGTAGGAAAGTCCTGGATTCTTTCTTGGATACACAGAATATAACTGGATATAACATTTATAGGTAAAGTTGATCCAGGGAATATTCGATTGCCTCTCGGGGGATCAGGAAGGAATTTTTTCACTGCAGGAGCAAATTGGATCGTGCTTTGCTGGGGTTTTTTTGCCTTCTTCTGGATCAACTGTGGGGGTAGGATTATTGCTTTTTATTTTTCTATGGTTTAACTGGATGGACTTTTGTCTTTTTTCAGCCAGACTAACTATGTAACTATGTTTAAATTTTTAGCGTTTTTTGACCCAAATATTTTACAGCTAAAAAACTCATCTAGAAGCCCTCTAGTCCTGGAATTTTTTCAAGCCAAAAAACATTGATTCCAGTCTATGTGTGTATGGACACATAGGATAACATGCTGGGGGGTTTACTGGCTGTAGAAAAAACGTCAAAAACCAAAAACAGCTGCTGTAAAAACATCAAGTGTGCGTGAGGGCTTAGCTATAAAAATGCTCTAACGCTGGAAAACGCAGCAAAAAGCTGTGAAACGCATTAAAGTGCCGCAAACCGACGATTTTGGACTTTTTTGACCAAAAAATATTTTTTTCTTGGTAAAAAAAATTGCAAACATGGAAAAACACAGCAAAACGACACTAAACGCTTATGCAAAAACGCTAAAAAAAAGCTGAAAAGCTCATGTTTTTAACGTGACTTTACACAGCTGACATTACCAGCATCATCAAAACGTCCCACCCCCCCGTGTGCGTGAGGGCTTAGGATTGCTTAGGATTGAGAGCTTCCACACACGTGTTCCTCAATAAGCCGCCCACCGTTGCATGATCCCAATAAAAGTCACCAAGTCTTTGAGATGGATGTTCAAGCCTACTGAATTTGGAGGCAATGTTGGGTTGATGTTCCATTGGTATAATGGCCTTGGGCAGAGGAAGTCTTTTAGGAAAAATGTAATTTTCGTTAGCAGTTCCTTTAAATCTAAAAAAAATAAATAAATAAACTCCCCACAAAAATGGACTTTTACTTTGGAAAGTTAAATAGCTGTGAATTCTTACCAGTCACTGTCAGAGTCGCCGTAGTTGCCTCCTCCCCACACAGACAGGTGTAGTTCCCAGGATCCTTCAGGTCTAATTTGGAGATGACGAGTTCAGCGTGGACGCCCTGTTGTCTCATCTTGTATTTGCCGCCCGGTTTTAGGGTCTGGTGTCCTTTCTTCCACTCCGTCTTTGCTTTGGCTTTGCTGAGCTGGCATTGAAAAATGGCTTCTTGGCCTTCCACGCCTTCGGTGTTTCTCAGTCCCTCTACAAATAGCGGGGGTAGTTCTGACAAAAGTGATAGAGATATATTCTGACAAAAACGTAATGAGTCTCCTTAAAGTGATGGAATGAAGATGAAGTGTAAGACGTGAACAACGAGCACCGAAATGTAGCCGGCAGTAACATTCTAGTTGAGACTCAGGGCCTCCAGACGGCGAGTGAGGCACAACAAATGTACTTTGAGGCACAAAAAGTGTCTGAAGTGGGACCTTCTAATAGGGATCTACAGATACCGGCCACTTTATTATGTCCACCTTGCTAGTGCCAAGAAAATATCCCCCACACCATTACACCACCACCAGCCTGAATGGTTGATACAAGGCAGGATGGATCCACCACACCATGACACCACCACCACCAGCCTGAACCATTGATACAAGGCAGGATGGATCCACCACACCATGACACCACCACCAGCCTGAATGGTTGATATAAGGCAGAATGGATCCACCGCACCATGACACCACCACCACCACCAGCCTGAACCATTGATACAAGGCAGGATGGATCCACCACACCATGACACCACCAGCACCATCCTGGACCGTGGATACAAGGCAGGATGGATCCACCACACCATGACACCACCAGCACCATCCTGGACCGTGGATACAAGGCAGGATGGATCCACTACACCATGACACCACCACCACCACCACCAGCCTGAACGGTTGATACAAGGCAGGATGGATCCACCACACCATGACACCACCACCTTTAGCCTGAACCATTGATACAAGGCAGGATATATCCACCACACCATGACACCACCACCACCACCAGCCTGGACCATTGATACAAGGCAGGATGGATCCACCACACCATGACACCACCACCACCAGCCTAAACCATTGATACAAGGCAGGCTGGATCCACCACACCATGACACCACCGGCCTGAACCATTGATACAAGGCAGGATGGATCACCCACACCGTGACACCACCACCAGCCTGAACCATTGATACAAGGCAGGATGGATCACCCACACCGTGACACCACCACCACCCTGAACCATTGATACAAGGCAGGATGGATCCACCACACCATGACACCACCAGCCTGAACCATTGATACAAGGACAGGGGTCAGTGCTGGCAGGGCAGAGGACAGCAGTCAACGCAGGCAGGGCAGAGGACAGCAGTCAACGCAGGCAGGGAAGAAGACAGGAGTCACTGCTGAAAGGGCAGAGGACAGCAGTCAATGCTGGCAGGGAAGAGAACAAGGGTCACTGCTGGCTGGGCAGAGGACAGGGGTCACTGCTTGAAGGGCAGAGGATGGGGTCACTGCTGGAAGGGCAGAGGATGGGGTCACTGCTGGAAGAGCAGAGGACAGGGGTCACTGCTGGAAGGGCAGAGGATGGGGTCACTGCTGGAAGAGCAGAGGACAGGGGTCAATGCTGGCAGGGCAGAGGACGGGGTCACTGCTATATGGCAGAGGACAAGGGTCACTGCTGGCAGGGCAGAGGACAGGGGACAATGCTGGCAGGGCAGTGGACAGGGGTCACCGCTGGCAGGGGAGAAGACAGTAGTCACTGCTGGCAGGGCAGAGGAAAGGGGTCACTGCTGGCAGGGCAGAGGACAGGGGTCACTGCTGGCAGGGAAGAGTACAGGGGTCACTGCTGGCAGGGCAGAGGACAGGGGTCACTGCTGGCAGGGCAGAAGACAGGGGTCACTGCTGGCAGGGCAGAGGACAGGGGTCACTGCTGGCAGGACAGAGGACAGGGGCACAGAAAACAGAGCTCTTGCTCTCCCCACAATACATAACTGAGATCAGTGTCAGTCAAAGACAGAATCGTGTCAGGGTAGGGCATTATAATTTAGGGTGGTAAAGTATCTGGGTAGGGTGTTATAGTATCAGATTAGGGTGGTAAAATATCAGGTTAGGGTGGTAAAGTATCATATTAGGATGGTAGTATCAGATTAGGGCAGCATAGTAGCAGGTTAGGGTTGGCTTTGGGGGGACACAACTAAAATCTTGGGGGGCATATCCCACCCCCAGCACATCCCTAGATCCATCCATGACATGGACCATAACCCTCCAAGACAACTCAGTACTTGGGTCTAGAGTCTATATACATTTTGGATACAGTGGGTAAGGGGATGAAGCTGTGGAGGTTCGATGAAGACGTCAATCGATTTTATAGGTGCCATTAAGTCTATAATAACACAAGAAAACAGCAAAGACAAAAAAGTATAAACAGGACATCCGAAACAAACCACATTTGTCTCAATGAGCTCCGAAGAAAGATGGCCGAGCAAATACGACAGAACGCAACTGGAAAAAAAGATGCGTGCAACATAGAACATGGAACACGCGTGTCACAGAGGCCAATAGCAGTTGGTTGAAGGACCAGACACGGACTCTTATGGGCAGACTCTACAAATATATTTACCTCGCACTGACAGCTCTGCAGTGGTCTGCTGCCCTCCGCACACACACGTGTAATCTCCTCCATCCTTCAGATCCAGATTGTGAATTGTCAGCTCTGTGACGGCTCCCTCCTGCTTCACGGCGTACTTCTCGCTTGCTTGGATCACAGAACCGTCCTTCATCCAAGACGCCGCAACACCGACCTTACTGAGCTCACAGCGCAGAGTCGCAGCCTGGCCTTCAGATGCCGATTCATTTCTCAGTTCCTCCACAAAGACAATCGGAAGAGCTACAATGTGCGGAGACACAGACTCAGAGGTATGCTGGGTTGTATCATGGCTGAATTTTTTTAAGTTTATAAAAATTATTTTTTTATTTTTCTTACAAATCACCCATTTGAGGGATGGGGACTAGGATACCCTGTGATACGAACATCATGGGAGGGGTGGGGCCTAGGATACCCTGTGATACGAACATCATGGGAGGGGTGAGACCTAGGATACCCTGTGATACGAACATCATGGGAGGGGTGAGACCTAGGATACCCTGTGATACGAACATCGTGGGAGGGGTGGGGCCTAGGATACCCTGTGATACGAACATCATGGGAGGGGTGGGGCCTAGGATACCCTGTGATACGAACATCATGGGAGGGGTGGGGCCTAGGATACCCTGTGATACGAACATCGTGGGTTTTCTAAAAAGAGGGAGCACAGGACAGGCTGCTTGCCAACAGCTCTCTAATCCTCTGTACATAGCACACCAAAGAAGAAGGGAACTCAAACCTCTGAGAAATATTTGTACATCTGAGCTTGAGCTATCCACCTCTGTAAACAGCAGAATTTTTGTTCAACAGAGCAACTAAGAATAGACAGGTATACATGTGAATAGGAGCCCATAAACCCAGCTGTTGGCTGGAGATTTTTTTTCTGATCATATTAAAGAAAAAAACCCACATATATATATATATATATATATATATATGTGTGTGTGTATATATATATATATATATATATATATATATATATATATATATATATGTGTATATATATATATATATATATATGTGTATATATATATATATATATATATATATATATATATAAATAATTTTATTTATTTATTTATTTAAATATATAATATGATCAGAAGGGGAAAAATATAGATATAAATATAATTAAATTAAATAATATAATTAAATATAAAATTTAAAAAAGTATATGAAAATATAGATGTATAAAATAGCGAGCCTCATCTCCAGAGCTGCATTATGGACACGCCTAGTTTGATATATATATATATATATATAATTTTATTTATTTTAATATATATAATATAATCAGAAGTGGAAAAATTTAGATATAAATATCATTAAATTAAACAATATAATTAAATATAAATTCTATATATATTTATCAGACTATCGCCTACTCTGCTCACTTTTAGGCGATCTCTGAAAACCTCTCTCTTCAGGGAAGCCTATCCTGCCCTCAGCTAATAATGGAATCTTCTACTCTTCCAACCAGTCCATCCCCCACAGTTACTACCTTTTGTACCACCAGCCCCTCCCTCCTAGATTGTAAGCTCCCAGGATCAGGGTCCTCCTAACCCTCTTGTATTGAACTGTATTGTTGCTGGATTGTCTCCCGTTATATCAGGGCCGGACTGACAACTCATGGGGCCCCCGGGCAATAGGGGATCATGGGGCCCCTGTGTTCTTCCCAAACTCAAAAAAAGCCTATGAAAAAGGTACCAGGGGCATCTCATGGGGCCCCCTACTGACCTCGGGCCCTCAGGCAGTGCCCGAATTTCCAAATGGTCAGTCCGTCCCTGCGTTATATTGTAAAGCGCTGAGCAAACTGTTGGCGCTATATAAATCCTGTATAATAATTATATATATATATATATATATATATATATATATATATATACATATAGTTATTTATTTTAATATATAATATGATCAGAAGGGGAAAATATTAATATAACTATAATTAAATGAAATACTATAATTACATGTAAATAAAAAAAATCATATATATATATATATATATATATATATATATACACACACACATATATATATATATATTGTATTTATTTATTTTAAAATACAATATGATCAGAAGGGGGAAAATATAGATAAAAATATAATTAAATAATATAATTAAATATAAATTTTAAATATATATATATATACATATAAATTCTATATAAAAATATAGATGTATAAAATAGTGAGTCTCATCTCCAGAGCTGCATTATGCACGTGTCTAGTTTGATCATCGTGCCACGTCGCAAAGATGGGGGAACTCGGTGGCAAAAAAGCATCTATAGCTAAGCATTCTTGTTACATTTTCCAATATTATTACATTTGTTCTCTTCATCTGTAAGTGTACTTAATTCAATGTTACACCTACATGTGTTCGTGTGAACGAAAAACTCAAAATATGTAAACTATCACGTGACCGCGATAAAACGCTCATAGAGGCTGATGTTTTGGAAAGACCACTAGAAGTTTGGCTCTGACAAATATGAGCATGCTTTCAGCTGAACACAATGATGAGGTGAGACGGAAATGAAGTGGAAAGAGGTGATAATGGTGGAAGAGACATAGAAGAACTGGTAATGGAATTTCGTTGAGATGAGGATCATAGGTTATTAGTGCAGACGGGGGAAGGTAATGTGAAGACGGATACATAGCCAACAAACGGTGACTATTGGGGGGGTCATCAGAAGATCATTTACCCTTCACGGTAAGAGATGCGGTTGTATGCTGGTCTCCACATACACACGTGTATTCACCGGCATCTTCCAGGTCCAACCGATTTATAACCAACTCGCCGACAAGACCTTCCTGGATGAATCTGTATTTATCTCCGGGTTTAAGAGTCTTTTGTCCCTTTTTCCATTCCAGCGGAGCTTTTGGTTTGGTCAACGTACAACGAAGGGCTGCCGACTCTCCCTCCAGGCTTTCTGTGCCCTTCAGTTCCTCCTTAAATCGTGGAGGAACAGCTGAACACGGGATGGAAAGAACATTGTAAAACACCAACTAGGAAGCATATACCATGGCAAAAAGTATTTTGATAAGGCTGGGGAGGAGAAGGGCAACCAAACTAATACGAGGCATGGAGGAGCTCAGCTATGAGGAAAGATTAGAGGAACTGAATGTATTCTTTCTTGAGGAGAAGAGATTAATGGAGGGTATGATCTCCATGTATAATACATAAGGGGGGATATGATCTCCATGTATAATACATAAGGGGGGGATATGATCTCCATGTATAATACATAAGGGGGGGATATGATCTCCATGTATAATACATAAGGGGGGGATATGATCTCCATGTATAATACATAAGGGGGGATATGATCTCCATGTATAATACATAAGAGGGGATATGATCTCCATGTATAATACATAAGGGGGATATGATCTCCATGTATAATACATAAGGGGGGATATGATCTCCATGTATAATACATAAGGGGGGATATGATCTCCATGTATAATACATAAGGGGGGATATGATCTCCATGTATAATACATAAGGGGGGATATGATCTCCATGTATAATACATAAGGGGGGATATGATCTCCATGTATAATACATAAGGGGGGGATATGATCTCCATGTATAATACATAAGGGGGGATATGATCTCCATGTATAATACATAAGGGGGGATATGATCTCCATGTATAATACATAAGGGGGATATGATCTCCATGTATAATACATAAGGGGGGGATATGATCTCCATGTATAATACATAAGGGGGGATATGATCTCCATGTATAATACATAAGGGGGGATATGATCTCCATGTATAATACATAAGGGGGGGGATATGATCACCATGTATAATACATAAGGGGGATATGATCTCCATGTATAATACATAAGGGGGATATGATCTCCATGTATAATACATAAGGGGGGGATATGATCACCATGTATAATACATAAGGGGGGGATATGATCTCCATGTATAATACACATACATACATATATATATATATATATATATATATATATATATAAATAACAATAATAAAAAATATATAATAAAATAACATAAAATATATTACTTTTTTTAAAAGTAAATTACTTTTTTTTTGTTAAATGTATCTTGGAAAGTAATATTTTGCCAGCCACCATCTGTAAAAGCTTTTACTCTGGATGGGTATATTGTATAGTTTTTTTCAAAACAAATGTTGGCAGCTCAAGCAACCACACACAAAGAGCTTATATTCCTAACGTGGTAGTAAAGCCCATTGTTTTCTTGTACCTACAGGTAAGCCCAAAATAAAGACTTACCTGTAGGTACAATAAATATCTCCTAAATGTACCACGTTTAGGAGGTGTTTACTATAGTAGCAGCCGCAGTAGCATGTGCACTGTGCTCTCAATGGACGGCGTGTCGTCCAATGAGAGAGCTGTGCCACGACCATGACTCCCGCACGCATGTGACGTCATTGCGGCTCGGCCAGGCAAACAGCGAAAGCGCGGGAAACCGGAAAGGAAGACCGGGTGAAGTTGGAAGCACCTACAGCGGTGACAGGGCACCACTGGAGGGCTTTGTTTTCAGGTAAGTCTTTCATAATGTGTTAGTATGTGATGCACGCTAGTATAGTATGCTATTATTTTGCAGGGGATTTTTTTTTTCTTTTAGGTTAGGTATGTGTGCACACGCGATCTCAGAATGATGTTGTGTCAGAGGCGTCCCTAGGGTTGGTGTCACCCGCTGCGGTAACACTTGGTGACACCCCCTCCGACGATCCCCGCAGAATGGATCAGATCTGCGGATTGAGCATAATGGATCGGACTCCGATCCAATAAGCTCAATCCGCAGATCCGATCCATCCTGCGGGGATCGTCAGCTTTCTTTACAACTTAGCTTGTCTTGGAGCGGGTCCGGTGTCACCCCGTATAGGTTGCATGCCGACAATCCCCGCAGCATCGTCGACATGCAACCTATACGGGGTGACACCAGACCTGCTCCAAGAAAAGGTAAGTTGTAAAGCAAGTCGGCAATTCCCGCAGGATGGATCGGATCCATCCTGTGGGGATCGTTGGCTTTCTTTACAACTTACCTTTTCTTGGAGCGGGTCCGGTGTCACCCCGTGCGGTCGGTGTCACCCGGTGCAGACTGCACCCTCCGCACCTGCCTCTGGACGCCACTGCGTTGTGTCGTGCATTTTGAAAATATGTGACTGTCATTGAGTACGTAAAGCAATTCTGTGTATGAGGGGCCCCCCAAAACTGAAGTGCCCTGGGCCCCCCAATGTCTAAATCTGGCCCCAAAAACAGACATACAATCCAAAGTCATAGCTTATATTAAGGCCAACATTAAAAATAATAAGGCCCAATGAACAGCTCCATGTTCTGGTACTGCGTGCGTTACAACAAAGTACATAAATGCACAACACATGAGTTACTGCATTATGGTACCATTCATTTTGAATGGGCCCCCATTCCAACACATTTGTGTTACAGCATGATGTGATGTGATGTGCTGCATTCGAGAAAAGGGTCATATGAGATTTAAAGCATGGTAAAGTGTGTTGGCAGCAGGGGCGGACTGACCATTTGGAAACTCGGGCACTTCCTGAGGGCCCAGGGTCAGTAGGGGGCCCCATGAGATGCCTCTGGTACCTTTTTCATAGGCTTTTTTGAGTTTGGGCAAGGACACAGGGGCCCCATGAGTTGTCAGTCCGCCCCTGGTTGGCAGCCCATTCATTTTAAATGGGCCTGGTAAACACATCGAACACTAATGTGTGACCAGGGGCGGACTGACAACTCATGGGGACCCCCGGGCAATAGGGGATCATGGGGCCCCTGTGTCCTCGCCCACACTCAAACCATACCCAAAAAAGCCTATAAAAGCAACCAGGGGCATTTCATGGGGCCCCCTACTGACCCTGGGCCCTCGGGCAATGCCCGAGTGCTTGAATGGTCAGTTCGCCCCTGCGTGTGACATATTGCACAATAAAAGACACCACAGAGATATAAATTGGCTGTAAAAAATCATAAAATAATGTTGTTGTGTTGCAACCGCATCCTGTTTTATAGTAAGTTCTTCAACATTGTAAAAACATTGTCATTTTTTTTTCCCTAAAAGCAACAACCAAATTTCAAACCTTCCGGGCCCAAAAAAAAAAGGAAAATTACAAAAAAACACACACAAAAAAAACAACAACCCCCCCCCCCCCCAAAAAAAAGCACACACACAAAAAAAAAAACAGACAGACTCGATGGTCCACTTTTTCTGCCATCACTTTTCTATGTTTCTAAATCCCTTTAAAATATACAATACAACATTGCTGTGAAGAGTTTCAGAAATGAGTCAAGAGTTGCAGAAAGGTTACATACTGTATATTAAATACACTATATATGGTTTATATATTTCTCATTGGTTAGGAGCCCTTTATTGTCAAGTATGGAATTTGCCAGTTTTACCAAGGGTTTTTTTCTCAAAGAATACATCAAGTACTCCTCCCTTCTGAGTCACCCCTTATCTCCGCCCCCTACCCACCTCCAAGCTCCATTCCTTGGTTCCAACCCTACCCACCTACGAGCACCATTCCTTGGTTCCAACCCTACCCACCTCCAAGCACCATTCCTTGGTTCCAACCCTACCCACCTCCAAGCACCATTCCTTGGTTCCAACCCTACCCACCTCTTAGCACCATTCCTTGGTTACAACCCTACCCACCTCCAAGCACCATTCCTTGGTTCCAACCCTACCCGCCTCCGAGCTCCATTCCTTGTTTCCAACCCTACCCACCTCCGAGCACAATTCCTTGGTTCCAACCCT
The DNA here is from genome assembly GCF_062004578.1 of Staurois parvus. Taxonomy (NCBI): domain Eukaryota; kingdom Metazoa; phylum Chordata; class Amphibia; order Anura; family Ranidae; genus Staurois; species Staurois parvus. The sequence continues at coordinate 463,106 of NW_028319041.1, forward strand.
ACCCACCTCCGAGCTCCATTCCTTGGTTCCAACCCTACCCACCTCCGAGCACCATTCCTTGGTTCCAACCCTACCCACCTCCGAGCACCATTCCTTGGTTCCAACCCTACCCACCTCCGAGCACCATTCCTTGGTTCCAACCCTACCTACCTCCGAGCACCATTCCTTGGTTCCAACCCTACCCACCTCCGAACACCATTCCTTGGTTTCAACCCTACCCACCTCCGAGCACCATTCCTTGGTTCCAACCCTACCCACTTCCGAGCTCTATTCCTTGGATCCAACCCTTCCCACCTCCGAGCTCTATTCCTTGGTTCCAACCCTACCCACCTCCGAGCACCATTCCTTGGTTCCAACCCTACCCACCTCCCAGTACCGCTCCTTTCAGAGAATACAGAACCAAGTATCACTTTGTGGTGCTAAGTAATTTGTATGGACTTTGTTAACAACAAGAAAAGCAATAAAATATGTCCCATCCAAATACAAAATACCCCCAGTAACAATAGATCACCCCCAGCAACAATAGGACCCCTGCAACAAAACACCCCCAACAACAGCAGATCCCCACCAGCACCAAAACAGTAGATCTCTCAACAGCCAGCATCAATAAACCCTCCAGCAGTAAGCAACAATAGACACCCCCCTCAACAGCAGATCCATACAAGCAACAATTGACCCCCTAACCATATAAGACCCCCAACAACAAGAGATCCCCCACCAGCAACAACATATTACCCCAACAACATTAGATCCCCCACAACAATGGTAATGGTTCCCCCCCCAGCGACAAGAGATCCCCCAGCAGCCAGCATCAGTAGACCCTCCAGCACCTTATTCAGTGCTGGAGGTGCCGGAACTGCATTCTCTTGTGTTCCTGCTGGAAAAAAAAGCCCTGAATGTAAAACAGTTTAATAAAACCACTAACATCTTACTTTTTGATAGAACCATGACCACATACTGAAGTAATATTAAATGATCAACCAACATTCATGCTGTGGGATGTTTCGAATGACATGTGTAGACTGCTGAATACATAAATTTAAATGTCAAAATGACAGTAGCTACACATATAAAACACTGTAGTATACTATGTACATGCCTATTCACACAAGGTGAAAAAGGTGAAAATGGTAACTGGAGAAAAATAAATATGGAGGATGATCTAGGATGATGGAACTGATACGGGGTAATTGATAGAAAAGCGATGGTAGGTGTGATGAGAAGACCATTACCCTTCACGCTGAGCGATGCCTTTGTTTGCTGGTCTCCACATACACACACGTATTCCCCGGCATCATCCAGGTCCAGTCGATTTATAATTAGTTCTGCCATGAGACCCTCTTTGGTAAATCTATATTTATCTCCAGGTTTAAGAGTCTTCTGTCCTTTCCACCACTCCAGAGAAGCATTTGGTTTGGTCAACGTGCAATGCAGGGTCACAGATTCCCCCTCCATACTTTCTTTGCTTTGAAGTTCTTCTTTAAATCGAGGTGGAAGAGCTGAATGTGGGATGAAGAAAGCATTTGAAAGTGCAAGATGGCATAATGTGAAATTCCAGTTCCATCTTTTGGACAACTAAATAACAGCATCTACGTTTTAAAGGCTATTTATTGCCCGTCTTCTCTCCTCATGCCAGAACATCTTCTAGAACAGTGTTTTTCCAAAGTTTGGGACGTGTACCACTGGTGGTACTAAGCCTGACGCCAGTAGCAGGCAATAGGGGTTGCATGATAGTTTACACTTTAGAGTCAAGCTATCACTTCTGTGGGCTCCAGTGCTTCTTATATTGAGGGCAGAATCTAGAAAGCTGGAGAAGGGATGTTCTCCAGTAATCCAGTGGGGACAACAAGTGGCACATTTGGTAATATTCAGTAGTACAAGCAACACTCCAACACTGCCAAGGATGGGATGGTGGTACACATCTGACCAAGGTTTGAAAAACACTGTTCAAGATGAATCTGTTTCAGGTTTTCCTCTCTTTAGTCTTCTAAGTCTCACAATAGGTCAGGCTTTCCAGACCCTCAGATAGATGACAAACTTTGTTATAGTAATTCCACCAATTATTCCACATTTGGTTGTTCGAAGGATTAAACTTTGCCTGCTGGCTGAGCTTGAAATATTGAGATGCAAGGCCCAGTCATCTTAACCCAGCTCATTAATCTCAAAACATATGTCCATGCATCCAAAAATATAAATATAGAAGTGTAACATCGTGTTAACAAAATATATTTCTGTTTAGGCCAGCATTTCTCAAAATTTTTAACATCATGGAGCCCTTGAAACAACGTGTTGGTCTGCTAATAATTACTATATCTAGTATATCAGTACATTAGCATGATGATTACAGGGAAGAATGCTCCTTCCATTGGTTGTCATTGGGAAAAATCCCAACCTTACAGAAAAAAAAGATCATTGGTTACTTATCCGAGAGTCATAAACTGTTCATTGCTCGTGAAACCCTTAACAACCCATGGAGGAACCCTATGGTTCCATGGAAATCTGGTTGAAAATTGCTGGTTTAGAAACTGAAAGGCGGTGCTTAGTTGAAACTCACAAATGTTCACAAGGGCTATCTCTTAAAGGAAAACTCCACTTTCATTAGAAAGTAGTATAACTGTACTACTTTGGTGTGCTACTAGAATAGTGTAGAGTATTATAGGTAAAATCATTGTGTGTGACACATGGTAGATGTGTGAGTCATGTGATTGGTCGTGTTATTGCATATTAGCTGGATGACTCAACAGGTTGTGGCTCTATCACCCCCTCCGGACTCTGGAGGACCTTAGAACCTTCCGGAGGCTGGTAAGAAGGAAGGCTGGAGGACTAATCTGCATATTCATGGCGGGTCCGGAAAATCCCAGGTTTGGAGGCCCTGTTGGTGATGGACTGGCCTATAAATATGGGAGAGTCTGGCTAACAGAGGAGTAGGGTAGAAGATGGAGTGCTGAGGAGACTGTTGGTCCCTAACAGGGGTCCCCTTGGTCTGGGGGCGGGGCGGCCTCTAGGCTGGGCTCAGGCTGGCTCCGGAGGATACATTCTGCAAAGAGGTGTGGATGGGATAAAGGCCTTGAGCAGCAGGGAGCAAGGAGGACAGTGTGAGTACAACAGCACACTTTGGGATCTACAAGGGGAAAGACTGCCACACATAGCAAGCTTTCCAAGGACAGTGCTGGGATCAATCCTTTATCCCGGAAGTTACTGCTCTTCGGGCCTCTGTGTGTTTACTGCCATCATGCTGCACCTACCCAACATGCCTATATCTAAAGGGATGCAGACACTGCAGCTTTTCTCATTAAAACACTGCAATTTGCTCAGGTGGTTATCAAGAAGGCGAACATCCCTATTCCCTATTTAGGAATCACTCTGGAAAGGACATGGTGAAACAAACAGATTCAGAACAGAGAAAAGCAGGAATCTGAAAAAAAAAAGTTTGCTAAAATCCTTTCAAAGTATACTGTATGGTTCACCTAGAGGAGATTGTGGTTTTTCCAAAACTTGAGTTACAGTTTGGATAGTTCCATAACCCAACTGGTGTGAGGAAATAGGATATCAAAGTTTTGGAGCTACAATACATGACACCACATGGTCAACACAATAGGGCTTAGCATCCAATACAATCAAGCTCTGCCCATTGGAAGTAGAGGAAATTCTTGGAGAGTAGACAAGGACAAGTGTATTAGATAAATACTAATAACAAAATTATTTCTTCCAACCTCGTCAGTATTGTCAGAAAGATGAAGTGGGCTTCAATGAGTGCACAATGGAAGGCAGGGGCGGACTGACAACTCATGGGGCCCCCGGGCAATAGGGGATCATGGGGCCCCTGTGTCCTTGCCCAAACTCAAAAAAGCCTATGAAAAAGGTACCAGGGGCATCTCATGGGGCCCCCTACTGACCCCGGGCCCTGGGGCAGTACCCGAGTTTCCAAATGGTCAGTCCGCCCCTGATGGAAGGACAAGGTGTGCTGTAAGTAAGGTTTTCTGACTATTAGAAGTGGATCGATGCTGGAATCAAATATGGTGAAGGACTGTGAGTCACACGTTTTATTTAGGTTAATGAAACTTTGTGCAGGCAGAGATAGCAGGAGGTCAGCAGAAGGCTGCTATCGTTGAAGTTTTACCGCTCACGCTCAGGGACGCCGTTGTCCGATAGTTTCCACATATGCAAGTGTACTCGCCGGCATCCTTCAGCTCCATGTTATCTATTACCAGCTCAGCAATAAGACCCTCCTGGATGAACCGGTACTTGCCACTTGGTTTGATGGGTTTATGTCCTTTTCTCCATTCTAGGAATGCGTCGGGTTTGGTCAACTCACAGATTAGCGTGGCTGAGGTTCCCTCAATGACTTCTTTGCTTTTTAATTCCTTTTTAAATTGTGTTGGACGGGCTGATACAGAATTAACAGCATGTTGATAAATGATAACAAGTGATAGCCGTGCTCAGGTAAGGAGCAGGTTTCGTTTTAACTGTCAAATTCTACTACTTTTGTTCATGTACTACAAAATCTGTAAAGAGAACCTTTCAGGTCTCTAAATAAATCAAAAATCCAGTTCCCTGCAATAGAATAGTTCTTACACTTGCCTCTCTGGAGGCCATGGATTCCTACCTCCCCACGTTCAAGTGCTCTCTAATTTTCAAAACTTCGAGGAGTGTTACATTGGGAAGATTGGTAGAGCTTGGGTCTCCAGTTTTCTCTGTTTTGGTGGTAATTCATAGGTTTAGGTCTGGCTGTTGTCCTGATGCTAATCTTTTCTCCCTTGGAGGGAGCCATAACTAGGTGGTATGTATATGTGAAAGCACTGGACAAATACAATGGAGGTATCGGTACTTTTGGATTTAAAGGAGTAGGTCCTCCATTAAAGGGTCTGACCAACAATGAAGGTAAATTGTAAAAAGAATTAGTCCAGTTCAGGGGCGGACTGACAACTCATGGTGCCCCGGGCAATAGGGGATCATGGGGCCTCTGTGTCCTTGGCCAAACTCAAAAAGCCTATGAAAAAGGTACCAGGGGCATCTCATGGGGCCCCCTACTGACCCCAGGCCCTCGGGCAGTGCCCGAGTTTCCAAATGGTCAGTCCGCCCCTGGTCCAGTTCCAGTCCCAGACCCAGAGTGTTAGAGGCCTTTTATCCCCATCATATGCTACTACTACGTCTATGTTGAGTTTGTATTGCCATAGGATCAGTGCATGGTGTGGGATACTCCCAAAAATGTTGCATGCCGAAGAGACTGCAGTGACGGAGAAGAGATTGAAGTCCGTCCAGGTCTATGTGGAGTATATGTAACAAATGTGTGAAAATGTGGACTTTATTTAACCACTTGCCGTCCGCCTGCTGTTTATAAACGGCAGGACGGTGGCACTTCAGGGGCGGGTTGCCGTTCATAAACGGCACCCGCCATTTCTAGCTGTGTGCACTCCCTGGGAGCGCGCAGCACCGCGATCCAGTGCCCACTGTGTCCTCCGGACACAGTGAAACACCGATCGTCGGACGGGACCTCTGTACGAGGTATCGATCATGTGATCACTGATTGGCCAATCAGAGATCACATGCAAAGTAGTAAGCAAGATGTCACTTGTGACATCATTGCTTACTACGTGTGAAATCTGTGAATGATCACAGAGGTCACATGGTACAGGGCTATTCACAATAGCCTTGTACCATGTGACAAGCTGTAACCAATCACAGCTCACTCAGTAGTTCTCAATGGCTGCAAGAATGCAGACAGAGAGAAAGAGAAATTATTGCTTTTACATCCTATATGGATGTAAAAGCAATCACTGTAAAAAAAAAAAAAAAAAATCTTCATCATCCCCCACAAGTAGTACAGTGTCACCATGGTGACACTGTACTGCTAGGGTGACAGTATGTAAAAAAAAATAAAAATAATAATAATATAAAAAAAAAATAAAAATGTAAAAAAAATGTTTAAAAATTATAATTTTTGGTTATAAACTAATTTGGCTTATTTTTTTTTACTAAAAAGATAACGGAATACATTTTGGCCGAGATTTATGATGAATGATTATTTATTTGCAAAATTTTATAAGAAAAATACTTTTTTTTTAAATTTTTGGACATTTTCATTTACATAGCAAAAAAAATAAAAATCCCAGCGATGATTAAATACCACCAAAATAAAGCTTTATCTGTCTCAAAAAAATGGTAAAAAATTCATATGGGTACAGGGTTGCATGACCGCGCAATTGTCATTCAAAGTGTGATAGCGCTGAAAGCTGAAAATTGCCCTGGTCGGAAAGGGGGTGAAAGTGTCCAGATTGGAAGGGGGGGAAAGTGTCCGGACTGGAAGGGGGGGAAAGTGTCCGGACTGGAAGGGGGGAAAGTGTCTGGACTGGAAGGGGGAAAGTGTCCGGACTGGAAGGGGGGGAAAGTGTCCGGACTGGAAGGGGGGGAAAGTGTCCGGACTGGAAGGGGGGGAAAGTGTCCGGACTGGAAGGGGGGAAAGTGTCCGGACTGGAAGGGGGGGAAAGTGTCCGGACTGGAAGGGGGGGAAAGTGTCCGGACTGGAAGGGGGGGAAAGTGTCCGGACTGGAAGGGGGGGAAAGTGTCCGGACTGGAAGGGGGGGGGGGGGAAGTGTCCGGACTGGAAGGGGGGGAAAGTGTCCGGACTGGAAGTGGTTAATGGACTTTATGTTGGAGTTTATATATGTTTGATATACACCTGATATATATTTTTTGGCACATAGCTGCACTTTATTTGGTGGCAGTTTAATTTAATTTAATTTTATTTTTCTTCGTTATATGATACTTATATTTTGTTACAGTTGAAGGTTGAGAGCGCTGTTTTGTGGGTTTTTTCACACATTTGTTACATATGATTTAATTTATTTAAAAATAGCAGCTCTAATGGAATCATCTATTGGGATTACCATATTCATGATGCGCGATGTTATCGGCTCTGGGATATATTGATAGGTATATTGTTGTCATCCTTTTGCCTATATACAGTATCTTACTATGTGGAGTATACTACCTCCTCTCTGTCAGGAAACTGGTCTTTTGGTTAGTTCAAAGACCTGTCAGGCTCTTTATAAATACTTTAACATGCAAGATATAATGTTGGATACATATTGCAAGAGTTGGAAACTGAGAGAGACTATCAACTGTGCCAAAAATGAAAAAGGCAAAAAACAAAATCATTCTTTCTTGGCAAAACACCACAAAGGATGCTTTGCAAATCACAGAGAGTTTTGCTACAATAGTAAAGCCCCGTACACATGATGAGAATATTGTATGAATGATGGTCCATTTTTTTTGCATGTTAGTCTCATATCGAAAGTGAAGACGTTACTAAAGTCACGAACATTCTTGCATGGGCCTTGTGAGTACAGACACCCCACCGGCATCCTAGGAACTGAGTGCTGTTTAATCCCTCTGGTGCTAGAAAGTCAACTGTTGGGTGTGGGCTAAAGGGGACATTGGCTGGTGTCCTGAAGTACACTGTCCATTTAGCCCCTTTTAAAACTAAGGACTCAAATCTGCTATACTTTTTTTCCACTATTTAGAGAAACCCCCAAAAAAGTTCATACTCAGCTGTCCATAGTTCAGTTTCTGGAGTATCCAACATAAATCCCCATCCCTATCCAAGTTCTCCAAAATTAAAACGACAAAAACAACACCCCCTAGACTGGTTTTTGGAGAAAGTGTGAATAAGTTTATGTGCCTGGCTGTGGGGAAGAGATTCTGGGGAAGGACCTGGACTGTATTCCTGCGGCTCCTGTAGGAGCAGCTCTACATATAGAAAATGGTTCCAGATATCGTATGTACTCTCAGGATATGCACAGCCAAAAGGGAAGCCAAGGGTATCAGGACAGCGAAAACCAAAGGAAATGCTTCAGGGGTGCAGCCCTCCTCAGACGTGGAAATCAGCCACTGAATGAAGAGAAAACAGGTGGCGCACACACCTAGTGCATTATCCAAGGTTTATTGTAAAGAGTAAAAAATAATAAAAACATATTCACAAACGAAGCATGTATCTAAAAAGCATAGAAAAATGACGATGGCCACAACGGCAGGCAAGGTGTCCTCACTGTCAGTGCGGTCAAATGGCTGACGCGTTTCGGGGACGAATCCCTTTCCTCAGAGCTGATGACCAGCCTCTGATGCAGATGTGTAATGGATGAATCACCAGCAAGGCTCCCACTTTTCATCCATTACACATCTGCATCAGAGGCTGGTCATTAGCTCTGAGGAAAGGGATTCGTCCTCGAAATGCGTCAGCCATTTGACCGCACTGACAGTGAGGACACCTTGCCTGCCGTTGTGGCCATCGTCATTTTTCTATGCTTTTTAGATACATGCTTCGTTTGTGAATATGTTTTTATTATTTTTTACTCTTTACAATAAACCTTGGATAATTCAGAAAATGGTTCCAGTCTTCAGCTAGTCATATACAGTGGGGCAAAAAAGTATTTAGTTGCATCCAAAGAACACCATACCTACTGTGAAGCATGGGGGTGGCAACATCATGCTTTAGATCTGTTTCTCCTCAAAGGGACCAGGACGACTGATCCATGTACAGGACAGAATGAATGGGGCCATGTATCAAGAGATTTTGAATGCAAACCTCCTTCCATCAGCAAGGGCATTGAGGATGAAACGTGGCTGGGTCTTCCAACATGACAATGATCCCAAACATACCGCCCGGGCAATGAAGATGTGGCTTTGTAAGAAGCATTTCAAGGTCCTGGAGTGGCCTAGCCAGTCTCCAGATCTCAATCCCATAGAAAACCTTTGGAGGGAGTTGAAAGTCCGTGTTGCCCAGCGACAGCCCCAAAACATCACTGCTCTAGAGGAGATCTGCATGGAGGATGGGCCAACATACCAGCAACAGTGTGTGCCAACCTTGTGAAGACTTCCAGGAAACGTCTGACCTCTGTCATTGCCAACAAAGGATATATAACAAAGTATTGAGATGAACTTTTCATATTGACGAAATACTTATTTTCCACCATAATTTGCAAATAAATTCTTTCCAAATCAGCCAATGTGATTGTCTGGATTTGTTTTCTCATTTTGTCTCTCATAGTTGAGGTCTCCCTATGATGCCAATTACAGGCCTCTCTCATCTTTTTTAAGTGGGAGAACTTGCACAATTGGTGGCGAACTAAATACTTTTTTGCCCCACTGTAACTTTTTCTACAAATTGTCAATAGGGAAAGGACAGTAAACATATAAAGAATAAAACTTTTGCAATATTAATTGCAAAGTGACAACTTAATCAGGGGATTCGTGATGCAGAGCGACAGATGATAGGATGGAACAGATGAAAGTGCAAGAATACAGATTATGATAGATGAAAGTGAAAATGGAAAATGAAAAAAGGCAGAAAAAGAATTAAAAAAAGCTGATGGAAGAGAGTATAGAAAGTGGTGAAGAATGAGGTTGGAATGAGAATTCCCTCCCCAAAAAATAAAAAAAAATTACCCTTCACAGTTATGGAAGCCGTTGTTTCATGTTCTCCGCACACACATGTGTAGTTTCCTGCATCTTCCAGGTCCAGCTGACTAATAACCAGCTCAGCGACAAGACCTTCTTGGACAAATTTATATTTATCTCCAGGTTTAAGTGTCTTCTGGCCTTTCCTCCACTCCAGGGAAGCTTTTGGTTTGGTCAACACGCAATGTAATTTCACTGACTCACCTTCAACACATTCCTCATTCACTAGTTCTTCCTTAAACTGTGGAGGAAGTGCTGAAAACATAAAAAAAAAAAGATCAGATTTATAAATCGGCGGCAGAACCAACAAACGGTGATGATGGAGGATTAGTTGTTAAAAGTGAGCCTTAACAATGGAATGAGCAGTGAGTCGAAAATGATGAGAAGGGAAGGAGAAGATGCTTGATTAAATGATGAGGATGAATACAAAAAGTGATGGCGATGCTGTTAACGGACATCTAGAGAAGACTAAGAAGTCTAGAATACCCTTCACAGTCAATGACGCGGCAGTCTGATGATCTCCGCAGACACAAATGTATCTCCCAGTATCTTGTTGGTCCAGGTTATTTACAACCAGTTCTGCCACAAGGTCCTCCTGTAGGAGCTTGTACTTTTCACTTGACTTGATAATTTTGTTCCCTTTCCGCCATTCGAGGGAAGCATTTGGTTTGGTCAACTCACAGTGCAGAGTTACAGATTTCCCTTCTACAACTTCAAGACTTTTCAGTTCCTCCTTAAATTCTGGCGGCAAAGCTATCGCAGAATTGAGACAAACAGACGTACGATTAGGACCTATTCCCTCCCCACCAGGCAGACTTTAAAAGTAACACTTTGATTTTCTTTTGGAAACTACATTTTTTATTTTACCACCATCAAAATGATTCTTACAAAGAGAAATATATAGCATGTATGGAAAGTCCTCTGGAAAAAGTTAATGCGACGTAAAAACTATTTCCTTTCTTCTAAATTCTGTTTGTGGGCAAATATGATTTTTTTTAAAAATAATTTTGGAGTCTCAAAGCTGATATATTACACTAAACATTTTTGAAAAGCAGCATATCCTAAATGTTTATAGGAAATATTGTTGAAAGACCATCTAAAAGCCTTTTTGTAATATATCTACCAGGGGCGGACTGACCATTCGAGCACTCAGGCACTGCACGAGGGCCTGGGGTCAGTAGGGTGCCCCATGAAATGCCCCTGGTACCTTTTATAGGCTTTTTTTGAGTGTGGGCAAGGACATAGGGCCCCATGATCCCCTATTGCCCAGGGCCCCATGAGTTGTCATGATATCTACCTTTAGTCTTGCTTTGTACTGGCTCCACCCGCCCTTCGCTGCCACCATTATGGTGCAAGTGTAGATGTGCCAAAGAACTCTGCCCAGCCTTCGGGTCCTGGCAGAGCCCCTTGGCACATCTGCGCATGTGTAGGTGATTTTCTGCACATCTGCAAAGATGGGGAAAGTTTGGGACTTCCCTGATAGTTGCCTTTTGAACATGTACCTGAACTCAGCGGCTAGACTCATCCACCTCACCACCCGCTGCACCTCTGCCACCCCCCTCTGCCTCTCCCTCCACTGGCTCCCGATCACCCAACGCATCAAATTTAAACTTCTAACCCTGACCTACAAAGCCGTTCACAACACTGCCCCTGACTACCTCACCAACCTGATTCCCAAGTACCGCCCTACCCGTACCCTTCGCTCCTCACAGGACCTCCTATCTTGCTCCCTGGTCTCCTCCTCCCATGCACGACTGCAAGACTTCTCCAGGTCCTCCCCCATCCTCTGGAACTCACTGCCCCAATCCATCAGACTGTCGCCTTCCCTCCTCACATTCAGGCGCTCCCTCAAAACCCATCTCTTCAGGGAAGCCTACCCCACCCTCACCTAACGGCCATTCTCCCTCTTTCCTCCCACCCCTCATTCCCCTCAGCCACTTCCTACTGTACCATTACCCCCTCCCTCCTAGATTGTAAGCTCGAAAGAGTAGGGCCCTCTTACCCCTCGTACGTTGTTTGTTATTGTTGTACTGTGCCATGTATTGTCCCCCCCCCCCTCTATTGTACAGCGCTGAGCAAACCCTTTGGCGCTATATAAACTCGATGTAATAATAATAATAATGTACAGGAAACTCTGTGCTTGTTCAGATGGTCTGGGAAACTAGCGCGTGTGCAGATGTGCCACAGGACTCACTTGGGGCACAAATCCCTGTAAGCACATATGTGTTTGCCGGGGGGGGGGGGGGGGGGTGGAGGAGAAAAAAAACGTAATTCTCATCAATGTGGACATTTAGGGTTAAGGTCCACTTTAAAGGTAAATTATGCTGAGAAGCAAGAATTCCCCTGCACCCTGCTAGGTAGTGCTAGAGAGGTTGGATGGGACCGGAGAGGGCTTTCCCTAAACTCCTGCAGCTAGACCAATGTGCTGCCAATCTAAAGGCCCATTTGATGGAACTAGGCATGTCTATTCATTGATAGGGCTCTCAACAGTTTCAGCATCTAAGCAGCTACAGCAGCAGCAATGGCAACAATTTTGCAATGATGTTGAAAAATGTCACATTGTACCAATATTTAGTTTTAGTTTTAGAAAGTTATCAGCCATCTAATGTGGTTAATATATATTGGACATGCATAAGTTCAAAGTTTAACACATCTATGATACTGGTATGATTGCGAACATAATAGTAAGCGGTAGTACAATAGATGTGATCAATGAATTTACCATTCGCTACTAATGTAGCTCAAGTCTGTTGCTCTCCACACATACAAGAATGTTGGCCTCCATCGTAAAAATCTAAGCTATGAATTACAAGCTCGGCATTGAGGGCATCTCGGCTAATTTTGTAATTATCACTTGTCTGGATGATCATGTTTCATTTACTGTCACAAGTTAGCCTGCAATTTCTTGTTAGTGTTCTTACCTCCTTGCTGCAGTGCTGTTCCTGATCCCTTTCACATGTGTGTTTGTCTGTGCTCAGCTATGGGCGTCGTCTGCTGTTCTCTGGGTTTTAATTCCTTCCCTTCCATCACTTCCTGTCCCGCCTCCTTGTTTGCCTGCCTATGTAACACATGCTCAGTCTAGGCCACTTTGCCTGAGCAACTTCCAGTCTGAGCTCCCGTGTGTTGCTATCTTCTGTAGCCTGCATTCACTACTCGTGTACTGACCCCGGCTTCGTTCTCTGACTGTGCTTGTTTTCCGCCCATCCTGACCTCGGATTTCTGTTTGTCTCCTCCCATTGTACTCTGCTCCTGTGAGTGGTCTCCTCATCCTCAGCTGGGCATACCGGGGGTCGCGACCTGGTCCCAGCTTGCTGTAAGTCCATCCCCACCATCAGGGGCTCTGGTGAAGAAGCAGGCTGGGGCTTAGACTCTGCACCCTGGGGAACCCCAAGTTGACTATCTACAAGGGCTCACTACCACAGATGCTGACATTTCCTCCTCTCTAGAAGAGCATTTGCCTTGGTCAGTTCACATTTCAAAATGGCCAACTGCCCTTCCACACACTCTTTGTTTTTTAGCCTCGTTTTGAACTTGGGTGGCAAAGCTGGCAGAATGTAGAAGACATTATTATAGGTACCACTCACATTAAAATGTGTCCTCCTGGGACACTACAGGGTCAAAAACTCACTATACGGTGTTCTCTGTAAGAAGTGTGCGGAAATCCCTTTTCCAAAATGGCGGCACGTGCACTTCCGGTTAGCGGCCTGACATCATCGGCGTACCCTACGCATTACGTCACATCAGGGCAGCACAGTGGCTAAACGGTTAGCACTTCCGCCTGGCAGTACTAAGGTCGTTGGTTCGTATCCCAACCACGGCACCTCCTGCCTGGAGTTTGCATGTTCTTCCTGTACCTGCGTGGGCTTCCTCCGGGTACTCCGGTTTCCTCCCACACTCCAAAGACTGGTAGGTTAATTGGATCCTGTCTAAATTGGCCCTAGTATGTGTATGTATGAATGTGAGTTAGGGACCTTAGATTGTACGCCCCTTGAGGGTTAGGGACTGATGTGAATGTACAATATATATGGAAAGCGCTGCGTAAATTGACGGCGCTATATAAGTACCTGAAATAAATAAATAAATAAATAAATATGCTCTCTGAGAGCCCTGAAGATCTCACACAAGTAGCGATGCTGGACGTTTAAGACAGAGCCATCGAAGGTCAATGAGAATTGTTTACCCAATACATTTCTTCCAAGAATAGCTTTTCATTGATTATTAATTGGAATTCTAGAACGTTCAAGATGAATTCACCCAACACCAAAAAGTGCAAGGTGTTGCAGTGTGTGTATATATATTTTTGAACATTTTCTTCATTGTTTTACTTTTGTTTATATTACCTTTAACAGTTATGGCTGCAGATGTTTTGTGGTCTCCACAGACACAGCTGTATATTCCAGCATCATTTTCATTGACCTCTAAAATGACAAGTTCTGCCACTGAGCCATCTTGTCTCAAGACATGCTTCTCCGATTGGGGAAAAACTTTGTTCTCTTTTTCCCATTGCACGGGTACGTTGGGTTTGCTAAGCTCACAGTGGAGGATGACTTTATCCCCTTCTGTTGTGCTCTCGTCCTTGAGCCCATGCTTGAAGTGGACAGGCAATGCTAAGGAACGTGGGAGGTATTGCATAAATATGCAGGTTCTACAGTTTGAACAACATAATTAACGTGTAACGTTCTTTCAAATTTCTACAATTTCATAACAACGAATCACATTAAAACATACAAAAACATAAAACACCAAAACCATTTCAACACTCATCTTTTGATTTGCGGGAGTCACTTTGGGTGGGGGGCCCATGGAACCCAGCTCACTTTGGAGAGGTGGGGAGACCCCTGTCTCAGCTCCCCATATCCCTCTTATGTGTAAGTCACCCTGTGCCTGTTAGGGGTACAGGGTGATCTGTCCTAATATTGTGTAGACATGTCTAGGAGATAGGTGGAGTGGGGGTTGTGGATTGTTTGGTGTTGTGTGGTTGCATCCCATTGTTCTATTGTTTGTCTTGCTTGGGAGCAAACTATTATGGGATGTATGTGTTTATGTGTTGGGCAGCACAGTGGCTAAATGTTTAGCACTTCCGCCTGGTAGTACTAACGTCGTCGGTTCGAATCTCAACCACGGCACCACCTGCCTGGAGTTTGCATGTTCTCCCTGTGCCTGCATGGGTTTCCTCCGGGTACTCTGGTTTCCGTCTACACTCCAAAGACATGCTGGTAGGTGAATTGGCTCCTTTCTAAATTGCCCTAGTATGTGTATGTATGAATGTAAGTTAGGGACCTTAGATTGTACGCCCCTTGAGGGTTAGGGACTGATGTGAATGTACAATATATATTTAAAGGGCTGCGTAAATTGACGGCGCTATATAAGAACCTGAAATAAATAATGTGTATTAGCTTAGTGGTGGGGGGGGGGGTGTCTCCAGCAGCCCTCCCTCCAGATTGGAGTGTCTGCTGGTGTGAAGTTTGAATACCTGTGTGTCTCTTGTTACTAAATGTAGATTGCCCCGCCCTGTGTCATTATGCAGGGAGGGGGGATAGCCCCCTGAGTGTATATATCTTGTATCTGTGTTCAAATAAATTAGTCTACCTTCTGGATTACTTCAAGATTGGTGTGGTCTAGTCTTGTTTGGTAGGCTGCGGTGTCTGTGGTCGGCGTTTGGACGGGGAAACGGTATTCTAACAGAAGTGCTGTCTGGGTCGGTTCCGTTACACCATTATATATTTGCTTTAACGGGAACTAAATTTTGGTCAATAGCATACCTTTTATTAGGCACGATATGCCAATTAATAGGGATATGTATGATATCGCAAGTCAGTGAAGTTAAAATTCTAGACAAAATTCTGCTGAAGGTTCCTCAAGCCTGGACAGGATGCTGAACTAATCCTAGTAGCCAGGTATTCTGTGAGCCTAAAATATTGCTGCCTTTTGAGCTTTAGGTGTTGTTGCCATCGAAGGCACTTTTGTTGAGGTTCCAAATAGGATCTGCTAGCTCAAGTCTTTAACTGATGGACTCCTTTAGTCCATTTTATCTTGTTGACGTTATCACGTGTTACATTCTTCTGTCCCTCACAGTAATTGTAATGATTACTGTATTAGGCAAGTGCAAGCCTCTGGTAATCCTGCCAGTCTCCTTTCCAGCCACACTAACCACAGAAGTAGGTCGGTAGTAATATAGTTAGGTTTCCCCCCTCCTCCTTCCCATTTACCTAGTTGCACCACAGTGCCATAGTCCTTTAGTTAACCTGTGACATCTTAGCCTGACATGCCCCCACCAAGCCTGGCAAATTCTCATTCACAGCCGAGTAGTCATGCTGTCAATAGCTCCTTAGATTTGCAACCTCAGTTGGAGTCTCATTCTCCCAACCTCAGCGGTCAGCCTTGAAAAGGGCATATGTTGGTCATGTAATCACAACTAAAACCAAAGGAGGAGCCGTACGTCATGACGTCACGCCGCCGGAGCCGCACGAAGGTCCGGCGGCCATCTTGGAGGGTGGTTGATCGGCCACATGCATTGTTTTACAGACTAAAAGCTTAATGAATTTCATGATAATTATGGACTTTATTGCTGGATGATCATCTACAGTTTAGATTTTAAACAATAAATACCTAATTTACTACACTATGAGGCATTTTATTATTGGCTCTGACCTGAGCTAAAGATTGCAGAGCACACCAGAGGAAGCGTGGCTGCAGAGGACGCCTGTGGCCAGAGGAGGGATCCGGGTTCCAGGCTGTCTGGCAGATCTACTTAAAGAGGCTTCCTACAGATCCATATTCAGCTTAATGCGCATATGTTATGTACATCTGGTGAGTGCGCATTTTATGCAATCTCTCACACGAATCACACGGATTCACTTGAAGTCGCTAAAGTATTATTTGTTGATGGAGCACTAATTTGCTGATCTGATCACGTCAAGCCTGCACTATCTTTGAACACTATTTTGGATAATAGACTATTCATATAAACCATGTTCTAGTTTGGCGCCTGATTTAGCGCTGCATTTACTTTTAGTTGTATTTATGCTATAACTGTGATCATTATTACTGTTTTTTGAGGATACTTTTATTGATTACAAAATACTTCATTTATTATTTTTAGCGCTGCACCGTTTCTATATTTATTGATGTTCACTAGGTTTTGGGGTTCCTACGTTGGTGCATATGCATCTTGTGACATTTTTACTTTTTTGGGAGCGCTCGCTGTATCTCCACAATTTTAACGTATGTATGATTGCTATTATGGTTTTATATGTAGGGCAGCACAGTGGCTAAATGGTTAGCACGTCCGCCTGGCAGTACTAGGGTCGTTGGTTCAAATCCCAACCACAGCACCACCTGCCTGGAGTTTGAATGTTCTCCCTGTACCTACGTGGGTTTCCTTCAGGTACTAAGGTTTCCTCCCACACTCCAAAGAAATGCTGGTAGGTGAATTGGATCCTGTCTAAATTGTCCATAGTATGTATGAATGTGAGTTAGGGACCTTAGATTGTACGCCCTTTGAGGGTTAGGGACCTTAGATTGTATGCCCCTTGAGGGTTGGGGACCTTAGATTGTACGCCCCATGAGGGTTAGGGACTGATGTGAATGTACAATATATATGTGAAGCACTGCATAAATTGACAGCGCTATATAAGTACCTGAAATAAATATGGTAATGGTTTTACATCTACTGTAAAATACAAAAATGCATGCTGGTGGTATGACAGGTATATAGACATGGAAAGACAAACACAAAATAAATTAAATATAAAAACAAAAAAAATGTAAGAGTATATTGCACATTATGGGAAGCTGCTTGGCACAAAGAAGGCAGAAAGAAGAGGCAAGATGGTAAAGAATTTAGGAATGGTAATATTGTTACCATTTACTAAAAGTATTGCAGTGGAGTGCTCCTCTTCGCACATACATGTATATTCTCCAGTGTCTTCTAGCTCCAAATTTTGGATTAAGAGCTCTACCATCGCTCCGTCCTGTCTCATGTCATACTTTTGACTCGGCCGGAGCACCTTGTCTCCTCTTCTCCACTCAATGACCACTGGAGGCTTGGTCAGCTCTCCACGCAGTGTCCCCGAAGAACCCTCCATGCCTTCTATATTCTTCAGCTCTTCTTTGAAAAGAACAGGCTTGGCTAAAGATAGCAGATAAGAAGTCTACTGAAGTATGCACTTTTTCAAATTGTGAGTTGTAACCCTTTCTCCAGAATCCTGCCATGTTTTAAAGATAATATCTCTATGCATATTGAAGCGTTAGCTTTAAATAGTAAAAAAAAAAAAAAGCTTGAGATTTACCATTGACTTTTACAATTGCTGTGGTTTCTTGCTCTCCGCATATGCAGGTGTAGTTTCCTTCGTCTTCAAATTCTAGATTCTGAATGGTCAGTTCAGCAATTGTGTCTTTTAAGGTCATCTTATGTTTAGCACTTTCTTTCAAGGCCGTTTGGCCTTTCTTCCAAACAACGGCGGTGGCCGGTTTCGAAAGCTCACAGCAGAGGGTGGCATTTTCTCCTTCCATGGATTCTTTGTCAACCAGTTTTTCTTTAAAGAGGGTTGGAAGAGCTAATGCATGTCAAGAATGTAAAAGACCATCGGTTAGGGTTTTGGTTGATTTCATAGAAGAAGTAGTAGTTTGTGATTCAAAGAAGAGTTGGATGGACTGCCCCCCTCCAGAATAGAGAAGTTGTATTCATAAAGAGTTTAAAAACTTGTATCCTACTTATAAGTAAATAGGATCTCCATCAAGATCAATAACACAATCATCAGTCCCTCCCCTCATGCCAGGGTACTAGGTATAATCCTAGACTCCCATCTGTCCTTTCAGCCCCAATTCCAATTGCTGTCTAAATCTTGTAGACTTCACCTCCGCAACATCTCCAACCTCCGCAACATCTCCAAGATACACCCATTCCTAACTTCGGAAACCACTAAGCAACTTATTCATTCCCTGGTTATCTCTCGCCTTGACTATTGTAACTCCCTCCTCATTGGCCGATCTCATCACAGGCTATCCTCTCTTCAGTCTATCATGAATGCTGCTGCTAGACTCAACCACCTTACTAACCATTCTGTATCAGCCACCTCTCTCTGCCAATCCCTCCACTGGCCTCCACTTAGTAGCCTCCATCCCTCTCTGCCAATCCCTCCACTGGCCTCCACTCAGTGTCCTCCACCCCTCTCTGCCAATCCCTCCACTGGCCCCCACTCAGTGTTCTCCATCCCTCTCTGCCAATCCCTCCACTGGCCTCCACTCAGTGTTCTCCATCCCTCTCTGCCAATCCCTCCACTGGCCTCCACTCAGTGTCCTCCACCCCTCTCTGCCAATCCCTCCACTGGCCCCCACTCAGTGTTCTCCATCCCTCTCTGCCAATCCCTCCACTGGCCTCCACTCAGTGTCCTCCACCCCTCTCTGCCAATCCCTCCACTGGCCTCCACTCAGTGTCCTCCACCCCTCTCTGCCAATTCCTCCACTGGCCTCCACTCAGTGTCCTCCATCCCTCTCTGCCAATCCCTCCACTGGCCTCCATTCAGTGTCCTCCACCCCTCTCTGCCAATCCCTCCACTGGCCTCCATTCAGTGTCCTCCACCCCTCTCTGCCAATCCCTCCATGGTCTCCACTCAGTGTCCTCCACCCCTCTCTGCCAATCCCTCCACTGGCTTCACATTGCCCAACGGATAAAATTCCAAACATTAACAATAACATATAAAGCCATTTATAACTCCGCCCCAAATTACATCACCAATCTTGTCTCCAAATATCACCCAAACCGTACTCTCCACTCCTCGCACGACCTCCTGCTCTCTAGCTCCCCTGTCTCCTCCTCCCATGCTCGTCTCCAGGACTTCTCCAGAGCTTCCCCCATCCTCTGGAATTTTCTACCCCAATTTATCAGACTATCGCCTACTCTGCTCACTTTTAGGCGATCTCTGAAAACCGATCTCTTCAGGGAAGCCTATCCTGCCCTCAGTTAATAATGGAATTTTCTACTCCTCCTACCAGTCCATCCCCCACAGTTACTACCTCTTGTACCACTAGCCCCTCCCTCCTAGATTGTAAGCTCTGAGGATCAGGGCCCTCCTATCCCTCTTGTATTGAACTGTATTGTCGCTGTATTGTCTCCCGTTATATTGTAAAGCGCTGAGCAAACTGTTGGCGCCATAAATCCTGTATAATAATAATAATAATTTATATAAATCCTGTATAATAATAATAATAATAATTTATATAAATCCTGTGTAATAATAATAATAATTTATATAAATCCTGTGTAATAATAATAATAATAATTTATATAAATCCTGTATAATAATAATAATAATAATTTATATAAATCCTGTATAATAATAATAATAATTTATATAAATCCTGTGTAATAATAATAATAATAATTTATATAAATCCTGTATAATAACAATAAGTAGCCAGTTAAAAGATAAAACAAAAGCTATCTAATAAACTTATCTAGAAAAATGGACATCACTATCGAACAAGCCATTTCTCCTTAGCTATGTCCCTTCTACTCAATGGCCTTAACAATGATTTTCTCATCCCATGCCCAACCTCCAAACTGGAGGACTAGGTTACAGCTTTTAGCTGGTAATTACTGGAGGCCATCATGGTAGGTAACCCTACTAATAGCTTTGTCACTATTATTATACAGGATGTATATAGCACCAATAGTTTGCTCAGCTCTTTACAATATAACGGGAGACAATACAGCAACAATATAGTTCAATACAAGAGGGATAGGAGGGCCCTGATCCTTGGAGCTTACAATCTAGGAGGGAGGGGCTAGTGGTACAAAAGGTAGTAACTGTGGGGGATGGACTGGTTGGAAGAGTAGAAGATTCCATTATTAGCTGAGGGCAGGATAGGCTTCCCTGAAGAGATAGGTTTTCAGAGACTATTGCCATATACATTTTACAGCGTACACTCTTACGAAAATGTTTTAGGTATAGAAAAGCCCACGCCTACAAAACAAGTAAATGAGTAAGTTGAAAACAAAAAAAAAAACAAAAAACAAAGACAATTTCATTTATTTTACCATTCACAGTCAAAGCGGCTGTGGTGTTCCGATCTCCACAAATGCACGTGTAACTCCCAGCATCATTTTCGATTAGATTGTTAATGATTAATTCGGCAAGGGGCCCTTCCTGCCTCATGGTGTACTTGACACCAGCGTTCAAAGTTTGGCTTTCTTTTTTCCATTCTATGGTGGCATCAGGTTTGGTGAGTTCACATCGAAGGACGGCCTTTTCCCCCTCTGTAGCCTTTGCATCCTTAAGCTCTTCTTTGAATAATGGAGGTGAAGCTAAAGATGGTAGAATACATTTAGTATCTTCCAATCCAATATAATCAAAGACTAAAATCAAACCACAAATTAAAAGATAAGTTCACCTCTGGGAACATGTTACATATTCCACTCGTTTTTTTTTAGGGTGGAACATGTAACATGTTCCCGCTCAGGGGCGGACTGACCATTCGAGAACTCGGGCACTGCTTGAGGGCCTGGGGTCAGTATGGGGCCCCATAAAATGCCCCTGGTACCTTTTATAGGCTTTTTTGGGTGTGTTTTGAGTGTGGGCAAGGACACAGGGGCCCCAGGATTCCCAATTGCCCAGGGGCCCCATGAGTTGTCAGTCCGCTCCTGTTCCCGCTACTGCAGCTTTCATCCTGATCCATCCCTTCCCCATCACAGCGGGAGGGGGACCTTCTTCTCGCACCCACTGTCATAATTTGTTTACAGAGTTCTGTGAATAGTAAAGAGTATGGATAGCGCCACTAAAAAAAACACCTAATTAACCACTTTAAGTCCGGACACTTTTACCCCCTTCCTGTCCAGGCCAATTTTCAGCTTTCAGCGCTATCACACTTTGAATGACAATTGCGCGGTCATGCAACACTGTACCCATATGAATTTTTTAGCATTTTTTTGAGACAGATAAAACTTTGTTTTTTTCTTTTGTTTTTATATACTGTCACCCTAGCAGTACAGTGTCACCATGGTGACACTGCACTACTTGTGGGGGGTGATGAAGATTTTTTTTTTTTTACACTGATTGCTTTTACACCCATAAAGGCTGTAAAAGCAATCATTTCTCCTTCTCTCTGGCTGCATTCTTGCAGCCATTGAGAAATACTGTGAGAGCTGTGATTGGTCACGGCTTGTCACATGGTACAAGGTTGTTGTGAATAGACCTGTAACATGTGACCTCTGTGATCATTCACAGATTTCACACGTAGCAAGCAATGATGTCACAATTGACATCTTGCTTACTACTCTGCATGTGATCTCTGATTGGCCAATCAGTGATCACATAATCAGGACCTCGTACAGAGGTCACGTCCGACGATCGGTGTTCCACTATGTCCGGAGGACACAGCGGGCACCGGATCACGGTGCTGCGTGCTCCAAGGGAGGGCGCACAAGTTTATAAACGGCCATCCGCCCCTACACTGCCACCGTCCGGCCGTTTATATACAACAGCCGGATGGGAGGTGGTTAACCAAAAAATTATAATAAATCTTTTTTAATCTACAAGTAAATATAGCTTTTCTTACATTTAATATTGCATTTTCTCCACGCCAAAGAAATAGAAAGAAGAACGAGAAAGACTGTAAATTGTTTTTTTTTTTTTGTTTTTTTTAATCCGCGAGTAAATATAGCTTTTCTTACATTTAATATTGAATTTTCTGCACGCCAAAGAAATAGAAAGAAGAACAAGAAAGACTGTAAATTGTTTGTTTTTTTATCTACAGCAAATATAGCTTTTCTTACATTTAATATTGAATTTTCTGCACGCCAAATAAATAAAAAGAAGGACGAGAAAGACTGTAAATTGTTATTTTATCTACAAGCAAATAAAGTTCTTCTCACATCTAATATTGTATTTTCTGCAGTTTAATAAAGATTACAAGTATTAAAAAAGAAAAAAAAATAGGTATCAAAATAATTTATTTAATAAAAAAAAAAGATATGATTTTTAAAAAATTGCATTGAGGCATTCAGCATTTTAGTGTCAATAATTAATAGAACAAGTTAATGACGGTGAGTATGTTTGTGAATGTTATATTAGCAAGACCGTAGATTTTAGAAGTGTTTAGAACCCCCCCTCCCCCTCCCCCCAGCCCCCTTGTGTTTTAGTTCTGCTTAAATAGCACAAGATGATATAAAATTGTATTTGCATTTTTTTAAAAAGTTATTACCTACAAACAGGGGCAGACTGTACTGAGTCAGTAGGGGGCCCCATGAGATGCCCCTGGTACCTTTCATTGGCTTTTTCATAGGCTTTTTTGGGTGTGGGCGAGGACACATGGGCCCCATGATCCCCTATTGCCCGGGGGGCCCCATGAGTTGTCAGTCCGCCTCTGCCTACAAATCAACATTATTACCTATTACATCAATGTTTAGTAAATCACAATGAAAACAGTTAGCGTTCCCCAACGCCAAACGCTTGTAAACGCGGCTACCCGCGTTTATAAGCGATTGCGTTTGGAATTTTTTTTTTTAACTCTTCCATTTCCAGATGCTGTCCAGAGCCTTTTTTCATCATGAAAAATGAATGCAAAGCATTTTCCCAGTACTCAAATGGACCCGGTACACCATACTTTGAGGTGAAAGAAAATATGTCAGACACCGCTGCAATAATTTCTGC
The DNA here is from genome assembly GCF_062004578.1 of Staurois parvus. Taxonomy (NCBI): domain Eukaryota; kingdom Metazoa; phylum Chordata; class Amphibia; order Anura; family Ranidae; genus Staurois; species Staurois parvus. Next base: position 486,214 of record NW_028319041.1, read on the forward strand.
ACAGAAATGAGCCGGAACATCCAAACACCACAAAAAAACCAAAAACAATAAAAAAAGACAGCTAATCTCAACACATACTGCTCTCTCTGCTTCTGCTCTCTCTATTTCTCTCAAAATGTCTGAAATAGTTAATTTTTTACAATTTTTCAGTGCATTCTGGGCATTTGGGAAGGTCTCCTGAGGTTATCTTTAAAAAAACGCTTCTAAAAGCAAACGCTCATAAACGCGGTATGCAAATGCGGCTAAACTGACATTTTTTAACCTTCGTTTTCCAGCATCGTTCAGAAGTGTCCCGCGTACATGGAGCCTAAGATATTATTAGTACAAATGCTGTGAAAACTGGAAAATTGTTTATATTCTGCCATTTTATATTTTCCTAAATAAAGAGCAATGTAAAAGTACATGGGGTGGCACAGTGGCTTAGTGGTTATCACATCTCCTGTTCAGTAAACGGGTCATGGGTTCGATCCCTGACCATGAAGCTTCCTGCATGGAGTTTGCATGTTCTCCCTGTGTTCGTGTTGGTTTCCTCTGGGTGCTGCGGTTTCCTCCCACACTCCAAAGACATGCTGGTAGGTTGACTGGCTCCTGTCTAAAATTGTCCTAGTTTCAACCCTGGCCATGCGGGATCTCCTGCATGGTGGGGGTTGGGGAAAGACCTGGCAACCTACCCTGTAAAATAACTTCTAAGAGAATTCATGGAAAAAGTCATTTGCGAGTGACGGTCCATGCAATCTCCAAGGGTCAGATACGACTGAATGGATAGATAGAGAAAAGTACATGAGATAAAAATATACAGATGTCGTTCATGGCGTGATTGCAATATTAGAACTGCATAGTATGCAAAGAGCATTAAAAACACATTGAAATTTATTTAGATTTATTGCGCAAATTTCCTGATCTACGTTTATTTCTTTTTAGACATTTCTCAGCAAATAGTAATATTTTTAAAAATTGCAACATCGAATGTTTTATATTTTTTATCAATAGAAAGGCAGGTGGAATCTACAATCGTGTTAGCTGGATTGGTGGCAAGACCACATAGATGATGGCCAAGGCAGGAAGGCAATGGAGACCCTGATTGATTTTATCTTATTGCACTTACTATTCATCTCATTTCAGGGGTTAAAAAAAAATCAGAAGTTAGTATTTCATTTCATTTCGATAACCTGTGAATAGAAATACAGTTTAGTACACAATTGCTTATTAAATGTGCCCCAATATTTTAGTTTTCAAAGACCAGCAATGGTTTTTGGTGCACATCCAGGCTTCTATAAATGTTAAGAACCTTCTCCTTCAAGTTCTTCTACAAAGGTGAGAGCACAGACGGTACGGACAAGCAAATATTGCTTGGGTTTGGCTTGGGAATCGAGCTCAATGTTTGAAAATTTTACGGCGAACTGTATGTGGAGGTCTGTAAGGGGGAAAGCTTGACATTCATTTCTGGTTATTTTCAGGGCTAATAAGCAAGGGCTAATATGCAAAGAACGTTAAATATGAATCAAGCGAAATGCTGCATTATAGGTTGTTCCTTTTTTTGGTGGTGAACCGGCAAACTTTTTGGCTTAAAAATCACTATTCGCAAACAAATCCCATCCCCAAGTGACAAAAGTATAAGTGAGCTAGAGGATGAAGTGGAAAGCACATAACCTTTCCAAAAGGACCTCCAAGACCTTTGCAGTAGGACGTCCAAGGGCATAGCGGTGAGTCAACCCAACACCACTGCATCACTATTCACAAACAAATCCCATCCCCAAGTTACAAAAGTATAGAAGTGAGCTAGAGGATGAAGTGGAAAGCACATGACCTTTCCAAAGGGACCTCCAAGACCTTTGCAGTAGGACGTCCAAGGGCATAGCGGTGAGTCAACCCAACACCACTGCATCACTATTCACAAACGAATCCCATCCCCAAGTGACAAAAGTATAAGTGAGCTAGAGGATGAAGTGGAAAGCACATGACCTTTACAAAAGGACTTCCAAGACCTTTGCAGTAGGACGTCCGAGAGGCATAGAGATAAGTCAACCCAACACCACTGCATCCCCCCCTTACCCCGTCCACTTCAAACTTTTCCCCTGATATCTCCACAGACATTCCACAAACGAGAAGAAGACATTACCAGTTACTGTCACCGTAGCCGTCGTTTGTTGGTCCGCGCAGGCACAAGAGTAGTTTCCAGCGTCGTCCAGCACCAGGTCACGTATAACCAGCTCTGACGTGGAACCTTCCTGGCGTATCTTGTATTTCTTGCTTTGTTTTATGACTTTGCTATCCTTCTTCCACTCCACATGAGCATCGGGCTTGTTGAGTTCACAGCACAGAGTCACCGATTCCTCCTCAGTTGCCTTCTGGTGGGTAAGCTCTTTGGTGAAGTGGGCTGGAAGCTCTTTGGGTAGAATGTTACAAATGCAGTATGATATACATCTCACCACCACAAAAAGTCCAAAGCATAAAAAATATTACCAAACGTGCATCTTTAGTTTCTAACATTGAACGTAAAGGCATTCAAAAACAAAAAACAGTGTAATCGATTAATCAGAGGGAAATAAGTAAGGTAGTCAGTAAAATATATTTTATGGAGATGTCCTAGATCAGCCTTTCTCAACCAGGGTGCCCAGGCACCAAGGGGTGCATTGAGGATTCTTCAGGGGTGCCTTGGCAAAATGTTTATAAATTGCCCAAAACTTGTATACAAACCAGCAGGTGGAACAATCCTGCCTTTTAGTTACGCAAAGCCATAGGTGTTCATTGTGCATCATTATGACCTTCTAGTCATCAGTGTCCTGACAACCAATGACATCATCAATTGATAGGGAGGATGTCAGCAGCCTACACAGCATCCTAGTTTGATCCTCCCCCACCCCTCTCCATCAGTGTTGGGGGTCATATTAGCTCAGAGATGGAGAAAAACTGAGGGAGAAGAGAAACATTGGAATACTAGTTAGTATCAGTGTGCAAAAGTGTATTTGCTTTGGAAATATAAACCACCTCTAATGTTGGGTGTCCTACATGTGTGGATGTTGCTGCGTTATATAAGACCATTAGAATAGTTTTTCATATTTTAGAATGAGGTGCCCTTTTAAAATTTTGGACAGTCTTGAGGCACCCCATTTTAGAATGGGGTGCCTCAAGACTGTTGTAATGGAACCAACCCCAGACTGCACTTGGGTACTTCAATTAGAATACTGCTTCCCCGAACGTTTCCTCCGAACACCGACCACAGACACCACAGCTGACCAAACAAGACTAGATGACACCAGTCTATCTGAACATGGAACTCTTTATTTGAAACCTGAACTGGCTTTTTATACACTCAGAAGGCAATCCCCCCTCCCTGCATAATGACACAGGGTGGGGCAATCTACACTAAGCAACAAGAGACACACAGGTATTCAAACTTCACAACAGCAGACAGTCCCATCAGGAGAGAGGGATGCTGAAGATACCCCCCCAGCAAGCCAATACACATAAACACATACATCCCATAATAGTTTGCTCCCAAGCAAGACAAACAATAGAACAATGGGATGCAACCACATTGCATTAAACAATCCACAACCCCCACCCCAATATTAGGACAGATCACCCTGTACCCCTAACAGGCACAGGGTGACTTACACACAAGAGGGATATGGGGAGCTGAGACAGGGGTCTCCCCACCTCTCCAAAGTGAGCTGTGTTCCATGGGCCCCCCACCCAAAGTGACTCCCGTCACAGTAAGTAGGAGATTTATTCACCTAAAGTAGAAGTAAACCCAATCATTAAAAATTCATTCGTGATTTAACATGCTTTTAAGATTTCAAAAAAGTTGTCTCAACCTTTTTTTAATCTGCAACTTTTGTTGAAATAATCCCTGCAATTAAAATCCTTCCTCAGGCACCTCCTGTTATAGGGTGTCTCCTGAGAATGCTTCTGTTTTGTAACCCTGTCACATGAATCCATCACTGTGGCGGGAGTCACTTTAGGTGGGGGGCCCATGGAACCCAGCTCACTTTGGAGAAGTGGGGAGACCCCTGTCTCAGCTCCCCATATCCCTATTATGTGTAAGTCACCCTGTGCATGTTTAGGGGTACAGGGTGATCTGTCCTAATATTGTGTAGACATGTCTAGGAGATAGGTGGGGTGGGGGGTTGTGGATTGTTTCGTGTTATGGTTACATCCCATTGTTCTATTGTGTGTCTGGTTTGGGAGCAAACTATTATGGGATATATGTGTTTAGGCATATTGGCTTGGTAGGGGGTGTCTCCAGCAGCCCTCCCTCCTGATGGGACTTTCTGTTGGTGTGCCTCTTGTTACTAAATGTAGATTGCCCCTTCCTGTGTCATTATGCAGGGAGGGGGGTGGTTCCCTTGAATGTATATATCTTGTATCTGTGTTAAAATAAACTAGTCTATTTCCTGGTTTACTTCAAGACTGGTGTCTTCTAGTCTTGTTTGGTCGGCTGTGGTGTCTGTGGTCGGTGTTCGGACGGGGAAGCGGTATTCTAACGGAAGTACCCAAGCTCAGACTGGGTCGGTTTCGTTACAGTCACCCTTTCACATGCACTCAAACGAGTGCTTGTATACAGGAAGTGGCTGAAAGAGGCTGGAGGAGATCAACAGCAATGAGATTGAAAAAGAAAAGGTGAAAACAGCACTTTATATACAACAAATGCCAATTTTTAATGAAACTTAAAAAACAAAATTTTATCAAGTTAGAGTTTAGATCTAATTTATTAATATGAAATAAACTTTAGGTAGATCAATGAGCTGCAAATGAGGTGATGATCAGAAAAAAAGTTTTGCATGCCATCTGAATGTCATCAAAGGTCAGTCATGCAAATGGAATTAAAGGATTCACTGGGCAAACCTCCAAGTGAATCCTTCATAAACAGACCCATAATTTAAGGTTCAAGGCTGTCTTACCCTGAACTTTGACCCGTGCAGCAGTCTGCTGGTCTCCAGTATCACAGGTGTAGCTCCCAGAATCCTCTGATGTTACATTATGAATGAGAAGCTCCACTATGGTTCCCTTTTGTCTGAGCTCATATTTGTCACTGGCTTGAAGGCCTGTGATGCCCTTCTTCCAGACCACGTGGGCATCAGCCTTGGTGACTTCACAGGAAAGAGTGACCGACGAGCCCTCTTCTGCTTCGCAGTCTTGCAGGTCTTTCTTAAAGCGAATGGGAAGAGCTAAGAAAGAACAGGTGGATATCTACCTATTATTAGGTTCAAACAAATCAAAAACCACAATAAAAATTCTTTGTCATCCAATATCTCTTCACTGCCAATTTTATTTGATACACCTCGTATCAAGACACCTCGCGAACGTGGTGGTGGCAGCATCTCAGAAACTGCTGACCTCCTGAGGTTGTCAAACACCAGGGCCTGTAGAGTGACAGTTCTATGTAAGAACACACCTTGGTAATGAGTGATCAGTGGAGAAGGTTAGATCCATTGTAGTTATAACAAAGAACGTAAAAAAATGGAAGCATCTGAGATACGCTGCATAACAAATTCAACATTTCAGAACAGGTTCAAGTGTATGTGACCAATTACATCTATCTATACCATGGCCGAGATAAAAGAGAGCCTTCACAAACAACAGAAAAAAACCTTTATAGTCTCAAAAAAAAGAGAGATAAAAGCACAAGAGGGAGTTTGGAGGGTCATTACTGCCACTTTATTTGATACACCTCCTACTTTTTTTTGGTGGCAGACGTGGTGGTGGCAGCATCTCAGAAACTGCTGACCTCCTGAGGTTGTCAAACACCAGGGCCTGTAGAGTGACTGTTCTATGTGAGAACACACCTTGGTAATGAGTGATCAGTGGAGAAGGTTAGATACATTGTGGTTATAACGAAGAACGTAAAGAAATTGAAGCATCTGAGATACGCTGCATAACAAATTCAACATTTCAGAACATGTTGAAGTGTATGTGACTAATTACATCTATCTATACTATGGCCTAGATCAGGGGTGGGCAACCTGTGGCCCTCCAGCTGTTGCAGGACTACAAGTTCTATCATGCCTCTGCAAGTCATAGCTGTAACTGTCAGTTTTGCAATGTCTCATGGGACCTGTAGAGTCATGTTTGTAACTTCCAGTCTTTGCAATGCCTCATGGGAAATGTAGTTCCACAACAGCTGGAGAGCCACAGGTTGCCCACCCCTGGCCTAGATAAATGAGAACCTTCACAGACAAGAGAAAAAAACCTTATAGTCTCAAAACAAGAGAGAAAAAAGCACAAGAGGGAATTTGGAGGGTCATTACTGCCACTTTTTTTTGGTGGGAGACGTGGTGGTGGCAGCTTCTCAGAAACTGCTGACCTCCTGAGGTTGTCAAACACCAGGGCCTGTAGAGTGACCATTCTATGTGAGAACACACCTTTGTAATGAGTGATCAGTGGAGAAGGTTAGATACATTGTGGTTGTAACGAAGAACGTAAAAAAATGGAAGCATCTGAGATAAGCTGCATAACAAATTCAACATTTCAGAACAGGTTCAAGTGTATGTGACCAATTACGTCTATCTATACCATGGCCGAGTTAAATGAGAACCTTCACAGACAACAGAAAAAAGCCTTTATAGTCTCAAAAAAAAGAGAGAAAAAGGCACAAGAGGGAGTTTGGAGGGTTATTACTGCCACTTTATTTGATACACCTCCTACTTTTTTTTTTGGTGGCAGACGTGGTGGTGGCAGCTTCTCAGAAACTGCTGACCTCCTGAGGTTGTCAAACACCAGAGCCTGTAGAGTGACCTTCACAGACAAGAGAAAGAACCTTTACATTCTCGAGAAAAAAAACACAAGAGGGTCATTATAGTGTAGTATTTGAGAGACATGTTGGAGTTTGTGGAAAATATATCTGTCTCCAAGCAGACCCTTTTTGTTGGCTGATGGGTTGCACTCAATGCTTGCTGAAGTCCAGGAGCTAGTTGTCTTCAGAAGAGACCTAGGGTTGGTAGGAACCTGAATGTACAATTGTCGTGGGTCTTTCTAATGGTTACACCACCACCGGGAACAGGTTCTGTTGCATGCTTATGGCCACTTCTTTAGGTAGGGCGTATCACAACTCTGGCATGAGCTGGGTAATTAGATTTCAAGGCTGATCTCTAATTTTTCACTCTTTATGGAAGCATTCATTTTTTTTTTGAAGGCCCACAATTCCACCTCCAATAATAAAACTCCTTACCGCACCTATAAATGCCATAAAGTCATACAAATGTCGTTCAGTTCAGCTACTAGAAATACTTTGGATCTGGCTTGATGTAAAGTTGCTTTCACCCTACAGAATGTTGGAATCAGACTCTGTAAGCTGATAAGCAGGAGTACAGAACATAAGCAGGCTCATGGGGCTACGAAGAACGAGCATCATAAAGTGTTTAATTGCTTGCTGTCAATTATTTAGTGGTTAACAAAATGAAGAAATGCAGCGCGACAATAGATACATACAACATGTTTCAGGGACCAGAAAAACCGTCTCCTGAAGCCCTGATGAAGCGGAAGGTTTTTCTGGCCCCCAAAATGCATTGGATGTTCCTTAGTGCCCACCAATGTATTATTTTGGACTCGTATCCTCTGGTCTGGTGCTCCTACCGTGGCTGCATGTTTTTTTTTTCCTGACCAATATTATTAATTTTCATGATTATTACTGACACTTAGAACAAGGGGGGGGTTAAAGTGATTCTAAAGGCTTACTTTTTTTTTTTAAGGCAAAAAAAAAATAACAAACCTGTCTTTACTCACCTGCTGTTTGCAGTGGTTTTTCCACAGAGCAGCCTGGATCCTCCTCTTCTTGGGTTCCCCAGCAGGCTCTCCTGGCCCGTTCCTCTCGTTGGGTGCCCCCACAGCAAGCGGTTTGCTATGGGGGCACCCGCTGCGTTGTGTGTCCATTCACACACAGAGCTGTGGTTTGGCCCTGCCCTCTCTCTCTTCTCATTGACTCACTGGCTGTGATTGACAGCAGTGGGAGCCAATGGCTCCCGCTTTTGTCTCAGCTAACGAGAAGGGGAAGTCACGGGATAATCGAGACTCCAGTGTATTGGGGGGGGGGGGGGGGCTGGGGATGATGCTGCACACAGATGGTTTTTTACCTTCACGCATAGAATGCATGAAGGTCAAAAACCTTGAGCCTTTAGAACCACTTTAAATATGTATAGAAAACCTTCAGCGCAATAAACCTCCTAAAGAAATTGTGCGCCTAGTATATAATGTGTTCCCACATGTAGAAACGCAAATAAAATGAAGAAATGCAGAGCAACAATATATACATAAATATGGTGCTAACAATCTAATACGTGCAGTACTTTCCTGATGAAGTCACGTGATGTGACGTAACACGTAGGGTAGCGGCCTGACATCATCGGCGTACCCTACACGTTACGTCACATCACGTCACTTCATCAGGAGAAGTACTCCTGATGAAGTCACGTGATGTGACGTAACGCGTAGGGCCGCTGACCGGAAGTGCACGTGCCGCCATTTTGGAAAAGGGATTTCCGCACACTTCTTACAGAAAACACCGTAGAGTGAGTTTTTGACCCTGTAGTGTCCCAGGAGGACACATTTTAATGTGGGTGGTACTAGAACGTTTTAGTAATGCTAGTCGCACAATTTTTTTTTAGAATGTTCATTGCATTGAAGGTTTTCTATACATATTTAAAGTGGTTCTAAAGGCTCTGTGCACGAAGGTAAAAAACCTTCTGTGTGCAGCATCACCCCCAGCCCCCTCCCCCCCAATACACTGGAGTCTCGGCTATCCCGGGACTCCCCCTTCTCATTGGCTGAGACAAAAGCAGGAGCCATTGGCTCCCACTGCTGTCAATCGCAGCCAGTGAGCCGATGAGAAGAGAGAGGGGGCAGGGCCAAACCACGGCTCTGTGTGTGAATGGACACACTGAGCAGCGGGTGCCCCCATAGCAAGCTGCTTGCTGTGGGGGCACCCAACAGGAGGGAGGGGCCAGGAGAGCCTGCTGGGGAACCCAAAAAGAGGAGGATCCAGGTTGCTATGTGAAAAACCACTGCACACAGCAGGTGAGTATAGACAGGTTTGTTATTTTTTTTGCCTTAAAAAAAAAAGTAAGCCTTTAGAATCACTTTAACACCCCCTTGTTGTAAGTGTCAGTAATAATCATGACAATTACTAATATTGGTCAGGAAAAAAAAACATTCAGCCACAGTAGGAGCACCAGACCAGAGGATACGAGTCCAAAATAAATTATTGGTGTGCACTAAGAAACATCCAATGCATTTTGGGGGGCCAGAAAAACCTTCCGCTTCATCAGGGCTTCAGGAAAAGGTTTTTCTGGTCCCTGAAACACTTTTTTTCTGTTTTTAATGTAAACTAATAAATTAATTTGGACCGCTTCACCCTTTAGTCTTTTTCTCCTCCATTGGTACAAGTTTTTTTTTTGTAACCTGCTGGTTACCAACTGCAGGGTAGCCCTGTCTGTTGTGAGCAAGCTAACCTGATATAGTGAGCTCTCCAAATGCCTTTTTATTTCTTCAATGCCCCCCTCCCTCCACTCCCTCAAATCAGAAAACATTTTGCATTCATTGAGAAAATCCAAATCAATCTCTGATTGTGGCCTCTTGTATCCACAATGCAGTAAGGCAGTCACTGGGTGCAAGACCAGGAAGCTAGTGGAGATCACGTTGTAGTGGTTAATACTACAGTGATTTCCAGCTTCCAGAGGGATCCCACAGGTTTGGCAAATATATACTTACTTTGGTCCAAGTTGGACCAAATCAGACAAAGTTGGCCCAAGTTGGACCAAATCAGACAAAGTTGATCCAAGTTGGCCCAAATCAGACAAAGCTGGTCCAAGTTGGCCCAAGTTGGTCCAAATCAGACAAAGCTGGTCCAAGTTGGCCCAAGTTAGACCAAATCAGACAAAGTTGATCCAAGTTGACCCAAGTTGGACCAAATCAGACAAAGCTGGTCCAAGTTGGCCCAAGTTGGTCCAAATCAGACAAAGCTGGTCCAAGTTGGCCCACGTTGGACCAAATCAGACAAAGCTGGTCCAAGTTGGCCCAAGTTGGTCCAAATCAGACAAAGCTGGTCCAAGTTGGCCCAAGTTGGACCAAATCAGACAAAGTTGATCCAAGTTGGCCCAAGTTGGACCAAATCAGACAAAGCTGATCCAAGTTGTCCCAAGTTGGACCAAATCAGACAAAGTTGATCCAAGTTGGCCCAAGTTGGACCAAATCAGACAAAGTTGATCCAAGTTGGCCCAAGTTGGACCAAATCAGACAAAGTTGATCCAAGTTGGCCAAAGTTGGACCAATTGGTCACAGTTGGACCAATGTAACTGTGCAAAAATGGCCATACTGAAATTCTTGAACATATTTCACGAATGTTATGGATGCCATGGATCTTTTTTTGAATTTGGTTGACAATTTCTGGAGCTGCGCTTTTAAAGAAAAATAAACCTAAAAATCTCACCACAGTAAAAAGCACTTTGTCTTGGTCTTACCAGTTACAGTCACATGAGAGGAGCTCCTCTGGTCTCCGGTGTCACACGTGTAGTCGCCGGAATCTTCTGGCTTGGCATTTACAATGAGAAGCTCCACCACCGTGCCCTGGTGCTTGGTTTGGTACTTCTCACTGCTCACCAAAATTTGGTCATCCTTCGTCCACTTCACGGGAGCTCCAGCCTTGCTCAGTTCACAATGTAGCTTCACCGTACTGCCTTCTTTGGCCTTCTCATTACGGAGGCCTCGTTTGAACAAGACCTGAACAGCTGCAGAAAAAAAAAATCACCAACTGCAATCTTCCAAACCTTTACCGATGGTGGAAATCTTTTGGATCTTGTTTTTTTTTTTAAGTAATATTAAATCCAAAAGCAAACATTTATTAGATTGCAATTCTTAGATGTGATGGTTGCATTAGTTTACTTTTTTAACCTTACTTCTTTTATCATCTAGTGATCCAGCCAGCAAGTCTGTTGTTTTTCAACAGAACAAGCTCTCTTGCAGTTACAAGCATGAGACAAACCATTTACCACTAACAGGGGTGCTTACAATGATCAGCTGTTTTGTTTTATGTAAAACCCTTATCCCAAAAGGAAAAAAAATTGCTATAACTGCTTATAAGGTGTTAGCTGGAGTTTGGCTTGTTAGTGTATTTAAATCTTCCAGTACAACTAATACTCCCCCCATGGAAGAAAAATATATTTGAAATATATTTTAAAAATATCATTTCCAAATATATTGACATATATTTGAAATGCTACAATTTTGACCATATTCAATATATATATATATATATATATATATATATATATATATATATACTGCATGATGAAATATCATATATATTCCAAAATATATGACATTTTTTTTTAAATATATATATATATTTTTAAATATATTCTTCTGATGTTTTTAACATATAAAAAAGTCATTTTAACATATATTTTTACATATATTTGTAAATGCATTCCAAAAATGTAGATTTGTATTTTTAAAGACATATAGTATATTCGAAATGTATTTTTAAAAATATTTTTCAGATATTTTGTAATAAAAACGCATTTCAACATACAGTATATATATATACATACACACACACTGCATGTTGAAATGCATTTTTTATATATTCCAAAATATATGAAAAATATTTTTAAAAATATATATTTTTTAAATATATTATTCTGATTTTTTTAACATATAAAAAAGTCATTTTAACATATATTTTTACATATATTTGTAAATGCATTCCAAAAATGTAGATTTGTATTTTTAGAGACATACAGTATATTTGAAAATGTATTTTTAAAAATATTTTTCAGATATTTTGTAATAAAAACGCATTTCAACATACAGTATATATATATATACATACACACACACACACATATATATATATATATATATATATATATATATATATATATATATATATATATATATATTTATTGAAATATATTTTATATATATTTACACACTGCATGTTGAAATGCATTTGTTATATATTACAAATTTTTTGTAAAAATATGCTTCAGATTTTTTTAACATATAAAAAAGTAATTTTAACATTTTAATGTATAGTTTTACATATATTTGTAAATGCAATATATATATATATATATATATATATACATATATACATACACTGAAATGCTTTTTTTTATGTATTACAAAATATATGAAAAATACTATACACACATTTTAACATACAGTATATTTATATACTTATTTATTGAAATATATTGAATATGGCCAAAATTGTACTATTTCAAATATATGTCAATATGTTTGGGAGGAAAATTTTACAAATATATTTCAAATATATTTTTCTTCCATATGGGAACTAACACTACCCCCCCCCCATCCCAACTGACAATGCTGCTGTCCAAATGTGCCCCTGTGCTCATCCATCCAGAGTGGGAGCGCTCTAATACATGTGGTGTGTTACTGGCCAGATCACCAGGTGAAAACAGAGGGGAAAAGCCTAAAAAGAAGAAAACTGATGCAGCCACTACATCTAATGAACGGCAAGCTTCAATATATGACATTTTTGGGACTGGGGTTGATACCGCTTTAACCACTTCCCGACTGGCCGTTGCATATAAACGGCCGGACGGTGGCAGTGCAGGGTCGGGTGACTGTTTATAAACGGCCTCCCCGCACCCTGCTTGTGCGCGCTCCCTGGGAGCACGCAGCACCGCGATCCGGTGCCTGCTGTGTCCTCCGGACACGGTGAAACACCGATCGTCGGACGGGACCTCTGTACGAGGACCCGATCATGTGATCACTGATTGGCCAATCAGTGATCACATGCAAAGTAGTAAGCAAGATGTCACTTCTGACATCATTGCTTACTACGTGTGAAATCTGTGAATGATCACAGAGATCACATGGTACAGGGCTATTCACAACAGCCTTGTACTATGTGGCAAGCTGTGACCAATTACAGCTCACTCAGTAGTTCTCAATGAGTGCAAAAATGCAGCCAGAGAAGAGGAGAAATGATTGCTTTTACAGCCTTTATGGGTGTAAAAGCAATCAGTGTAAAAAAAAAAAAAAATCTTCATCACCCCCCACAAGTAGTACAGTGTCACCATGGTGACACTGTACTGATAGGGTGACAGTATGTAAAAAAAAAAAAATAATAATAATAATATAAAAAAATAAAATAAAAATGTAAAAAAAAATGTTTAAAAATTATATTTTTTGGTTATAAACTAATTTGGATTTTTTTTTTTTACTAAAAAGATAACGGAATAAATTTTGGCAAAGATTTATGATGAAATATTATTTATTTGCAAAATTTTATTAAATAAACACTTTTTTTCAAAATTTTTGGACTTTTTCATTTACATAGCAAAAAAAAATAAAAATCCCAGTGGTGAATAAATACCACCAAAATAAAGCTTTATCTGTCTCAAAAAAAATGGTAAAAAATTCATATGGGGACAGCATTGCATGACCGCGCAATTGTCATTCAAAGTGTGATAGCGCTGAAAGCTGAAAATTGCCCTGGTCAGGAAGGGGGGGAAAGTGTCCGGACTGGAAGGGGGGGGGGAAAGTGTCCGGACTGGAAGGGGGGGGGGAAAGTGTCCGGACTGGAAGTGGTTAATATCTGTCCACCGCACATACAGCAGCAAAATGGAAAATATGAATGTTTTCTAATCCTGTAAGCTGCCCTTCAAGTTCCTAAATTGGAGCTGCATCAGTGCTCATCCCGACTACAACTTCTTTCGGGAACTGGACAGGAAATCCCAGAACTGTGGCTGGACCAGAACCTGGAGTTAGGCTTTACCTCCCCCCCATGGTGTATATAATCTGTAAAGGCGAGGATCATCCACACAATTGACATAGATACTACTGAAATGCAACCAACTCTCCCAAAATGTTTGGTGAGAGTTGAGTTTAAAAGCACTTTTTTCATTCAGGAGATATTTGCAAAACACCTGAAGTATAATTACAGCTAAAACACTTCCTTAATCTTTGGGTAAAGTACGGCAGTGTTGGAATCCCAATCATACTAGGAAGGGAAAAAAAATGCTGCGCTGCATGAAACAATTGCACAATTCCTATTTATCAAAATGCAAAGCGAAGAAATAAAAAAATAAAAACAAAAACCTATATATATATAAAAACAAGGACCACACAAAAAAATAAAAAAAAATTATATACAGTAACTATATAATAACATGAATCAACCAAAAGTCATTCAAAAACTCAAGATCAATTTTTTGGACTTTTTTTGACCAAAAATTTATATTTTTTTTGGTAAAAAAATGCTAAAAAACTCTAAAACGCGAAAGCGGAAAAAATGCGAGAGAATGCCGCTCAATGTTTTTTGGCTGGAAAAAAACCCATAGGAGTTTTTTTGGCTGTAAAAATGCTGAAAAACGCTGAAAACTGATGTCAAAAATTTTTTTTTTTAAAACGCAAACTAATCACGGCAAAACGCCGCTAAGGCTAGGTTCACATCTGTGCGGGTGGTGCTGCTGCAGAACCGCATGAAAATCTGTGCAACCGCACAACATGCAGAGAGAAATGCGGACCCATGGGCGGGTGTCATTAGTTCTAATGGCACGCCGCCCGCATTGGAAAACGCAACCGTACTGGGAACCTCGGCTGCATTTTCCACAGAAGTGCCGGGACTTCTTCCCTGCGTGTCCCGGGTACAGGAGTCCATTCGAATGAATGGGCTCTCGTGGCTGCGCAAAACGTGACCTGCACGGCCGCATAGATGTGAACGCTAATGCAAAAACGCTAAAAAAAGAAGAAAAAAATCAAATTTTTTATGTGACTTTACACAGCTAATGCTACCAGCGTTATCAACCCCCCCCCCCCCCCAGTGTGCATGAGGAATAAAAGTGGAATTTTGGTTCAGAATGAGGATACATACAAATGATGAATGTGACAACTCATATTTTTTAACCACTTCCCGTCCGGCCCATGTATATAAACGGGGCGGGCGGTGGCAGTGCAGGGGTGGATTGCCGTTCATAAAAGGCGCCCACGATCCAGTGCTCTGTGTGAGGTCCTGTGATCACTGATTGGCCAATCAGTGATCACATGAATAGTAATAAGCAACATGTCACTTCTGACATCATTGCTTACTACGTGTGAAATCTGTGAATGATCACAGAGGTCACATGGTACAGGGCCATCAACAACAGCCTTGTACCATGTGACAAGCTGTGACCAATCACAGCTCACTCAGTAGTTCTCAATGGCTGCATTTAAAAAAAATAAATAAATAATATTATAAAAAAATAAAATAAAAATGTTAAAAAAATA